>NC_086320.1:85341552-85566552 GCF_036172605.1 Pelobates fuscus
CAGATCACTACATCTCAATCAAGTGTTCTGCATGCTGTACCCTGCCATTATAACCTTGCAATCTAAAAAAACTGTGGGAATGTTAATGTTCTAATTGCAGGGTTAAACGTACATGTAGTGGCTGTATTCTTGAAAGTCACTAGAAGTATTTCTTCATTGAGAAACAGTTTAGATTCAGTTCTAAATCAAATGATGTTCATAGGGATATAGGCTGGTACGGTGAGGGCTGACGTAAATAGTAAGTCTTTGTTTATCACCTAAATAGTTAGTAGGACATTATAGCATTGGGAATGCATGGTTATATTCCTAACACAATAAGTGCATGGCAGGTGGCACGCTACCGGAGTGCTTTCCCTGTCTGTGCCTGTGTATGCTTGTCTGTGTTTGTGTGGGCTTGCCTGTGCATGTCTCTCTGTGCCTTTGTGCACCTGTCTGTGCCTGTATGTAACTGTCGGTGCCTGTGTATGACTGAGTATGTGTGTGTGTCTGCATCTGTGTGAGCCTTTCTGTGTCTTTGTGTATCGATCTGTGACTGTGTGTACCTGTCGGTGCCTGTGTGTTGATGTGTGTGCTTGTACCTGTGTATGTGTGTGTGTGTATCTTGGTCTGTAAGTAACTGTGAGTGTGCTAAGACATGAAATGTGAAATTTGGGTGGACCAGGGGTGGGGTTGGAGAAGGGACAGGGGTAAGCCATTGAGAGGGTCATCAAATTATTTTTGGACTCAAGCTTTGGGTGTTTTTGACCCCAGCAATTCCCCTGCATTATAGTGTTTCTTTAAATGGATAAATGTAGAGGTCACACTCTTATCACAGAAAACGGAGTATATACGTACTTTTCAGATACCTTTTCTGATCCACTTCTTTTTGTAAAAATACAAAAAGATTTATTCATGAAACAAATTGTGATGAATTGAAAACCAGTTAGTTTAATTAAGGCTTTGATTGCAAAATTGCTGAATTTGACCATTCTTTCCCAATTCAGTTTTCAATATACTGTAATTCACTATTTAGTGAATATGATCTATTGTATTCAAAACCAATAATATAACTTCACAACATGTTTTATGAACATTAGAAATAACGTAAACATAATAATTCTAGGTAAAAATACATGTTTTTCTGTTTGTAGGCCCACCTCCATGGACTGTCAATCATCTTTCTGGAATACTATCTTCTCCGCGGGAAGTATAGATTTTGTGCAACTTTTGCACCTGGTGTCAACACACAGTAAATACAGCATACTAACCCAAGATGCTTCTGGCAGGCTGCTTACGACTGGGTGTACAGCACATAGTGAACAACACACAAACCTCCTGCTGCTTGACTCTCACACAATGTAACTCTCTAATTCCCTGTTAAAGAAAAACACATATCATTTCTTTTTTTAACTTGTGCCCTTCCTACATGCAGCGGTTATAGAAAACAAAACTATCGCTCTGTGGGGAATGTATGACCTATCAAAATGAGTGCAAGAAGTTTCCTGCTGGTGTTGGGCTACAACTTCTGTCATGCTCAGTGAGTTTCTGGATGGAGCAAGTGGAGTTAACATGTAATAGCAAACAAACCACTTGCTAAATAGCTTATGTGGAATATAAGTCCAATCACCATATTTCAGTGGTTGAATGAGTCTAATATGAATGTTGCCCACAATAGTTTTATATAACAAGTCACCATGAACATGTGAAAATGAATTTTTAAAAAGGCACTTGAACTAACACAGTCCTTAAGTATGATTTTTATTCAAATCCCTAAGTCTCAGCAAAACCACCCATCACTATGGGAAGCTTTGGACTGAATGCTTGAGACACATCATATTGGACAATCTCTAACACTGACAAGAAAGTAAATGCTGAGAAAAAGGTCAAGCTGCATTAATTAGTTTTTCAGCTAATGAAAAGCGTGTTTTTAGACTTAAATATGTGTGCTAATTATAAGGAATGTGTTTTTTCAATGATAAATGTATGCACTAAAAATAATCATTTTTACATATAGTTTTCCTTACAGCAAGATTGGTTGATGAATGTATATTTTGGAAAGCTAAACACAGTTGTCAAATATATGAAAAAAAGCCATTCGTAAGCCTCCTTAACCCCTTAAGGACCGGCCTGTTTTTGCGATGTTTGTACGTTAAGGACCAGAGCAGTTTTAACACTTTTGTGGTGTTTGTGTTTAGCTGTAATTTTCCGCTCTCTCATTTACGGTTCCCATACAAGTTATATATTGTTTTTTTCACGACAAGAAGGGCTTTCTTTACATACCATTATTTGTATTATGTCATTTATTGTATTTTTAAAAAAAAAAAAAATATGGTGAAAAATTTAAAAAAAAAACATGTTTTTGGACTTTTCCTTGAAAAATCTTTTACTTATCTACAAAAGCTAATGAAAAAAACTGCTAAATAGATTCAAAATGTTGTCCCGAGTTTAAAAACACCCAGTGTTTACATGCTTTATTGCTTTTTTTTGTTGCAAGTTATAGGCAAGTTTAATGTATCAATAGTGACATTGTAACACCGTTATCTGTCATAAATCCCCGAAACACATCTAACATGTACATATTTTTTTTAAAGTAGACAACGCAGGGTATTCAAAATGGGGTATGTCCAGTTTTTTTTAGTAGCCACCTAGTCACAAACACTGGCCAAAGTTAGCATTTATATTTGTTTGTGTGTTAAAAATGCAAAAAACGCTAACTTTGGCCAGTGTTTGTGACTAAGTGGCTACTAAAAAAAGCTGAACATACCCCATTTGCAATACCTTGGGTTGTCTTCTTTTGCAAATGGTATGCCATCATGGGGCTAATTCTCATTCCTTGGCTACCATATGCTCCCAAAGGCAACCTAACCAATCTGACAAATTTCAATAAAAAAAAAAAGTAAAATCAAGCCTTATATTTGACCCTGTAACTTTCACAAACACTATAAAACCTCTACATGTGGGGTACTGTTATACTCAGGAGACTTCGCTGAACACAAATATTAGTGTATCAGAACAGTAAAATGTATCACAGCAATAATATCCTCAGTGAAAGTGCTGTTTGTGTGTGAAAAATGCAAAAAACTTCACTTTCACTGACAATATCATCGCTGTGATATGTTTTACTGTTTTGAAACACTAATATTTGTGTTCAGCGAAGTCTCCCGAGTAAAACAGTACCCCCATGTACAGGTTTTAGGGTGTCATAGAAAGTTACAGGGTTAAACACAGTGCTAGCAAATTAAATTATCTGGACTTTCGGCCTGGGTTGGCAGGCAGGTCCCTCAAATTGCAATCATTAAAATGACTTAATTAGGTAAAAATATTACATAAATACGCACGCAGAATTTTAATATATATACATATTTATATATTTGACGTCTACGTGTATATTTATGAAATTATTTATGTAATTATGTATATGGACATATGTATATTTTGTATTATTTTTATTTATTTATTTATACATAGATATATATATCATTACATTCTAAGTGTATTTTGATATAAATATATATATATATATATATCAAAATACTGTTAGAATAAAATTGTATATATATATATAATTTTTTTTAATTATTAAAAATTATTTGTATTTTTTGTTATTTATTTTTATTAACATATTATTTGTATTTTATAATAATATATATATACCATATATATAATTATTATATATATTGTATATATTCGTGTGTAATTTAAATATAAGTGTATTTTTATATTAATATACGTATATAAAAATACACTTAGTATGACATTATATATATGATATATACATATATTATATATAGGTATATATAGATATAATACATGTGCATATATATATATATATATATATACACATATTATTTTTTTTACACTGATTTTTTTTCACTTTATTTTTTTATTTTACACTTGCAGGGAGACTGCCTGTCAGCACAGACAGTCCCCCTGCAGGCAGACACATGGACCCCTATTGCGATCACATGGCCGCGGGGTCCTGATCTGCCGAGGGGGGACTGCCCGGGCAGACAGGCAGTCCCCCTGGACCGGGAGGAGAGCTGATCGCCGCCGTGGGACCGACGGCGATCAGGTAAGTAGCCCCAGACCGTTATGACGGTTCAGGACCGTCAGCGGTCCAAACGCACGTTTTACCGCTGACGGTCCTGAACCGTCAGCGGTCCTGAAAGGGTTAATGAATGAATAGGATGAATAAACTATGTATTTATTGTCAAGTATTGCTCTTTGAATTGCTGGTATTGACAGATTGAAAATATTAGCTGTGGAGAAGCACCTACTTACCATCAAGGGCAGGGCCGCCATCAGCATGGGACAACCATAACGTTTGTCAGGGAACCGGCAGACATGGGGGGCCCGGCAGCACGGGCCCCATGTGCAGCGGTGGAACTGCCGCTGGTGCAGCTGCACCGGGGTCCGCACGCTGGTAGGGCCCATTGGGTGGCCTATGCATTTAGGCCTGGTCAGCGCTGTGGTCGTGTAATAGCATGACCGGGCCCCTTTAAAAGTGCTGCTGGAAGTAAGTGACAGCCTGTCCCTTCCTCCCAGCTCACTACGCGTGGGAAGAAGGAGACACAGACAGGCCGCGAGGAGGGGAGGGCCCGAGCCCCCACCAACTCCCTGTCACGTATTCATCCGCTTATAGAAATGTGGTTAATGACATTTACTGTCCACACATGAAAAGTTGTGCCGAGCAGCAACCTAATCCACAGAAGGGTTAATGCTGAGCAGCAATTATGCAAATGAAACCTGGTAACTGACTTTGGGGTCAAAGGCCGGTTACAGCCTATCAGAACTAAAGGAGGGGTATTTAGGCCCAGTTCTCATCCTGCTCAGTGCCCTGTCGTGGTTTCCCTTGTGGTTGTCTGAGAGCGCGTTCCTGTTATTAGTTTTCTACCTGGTTTTTTACTTTGATTTTGTTTATTTGACTTCTCTATATTCTGGTATCCTGACTCCTGGCTTTCATCATCGCTGCGTCCCTTTCTGTGTTCCCTGACCTCGGCTAGTATTTTTGACTATTCTATGTACGTTAAATCCGGCCATTCTAAGGACCGGTAATACGTTACTTATTTGTCATCCATGCTATACAGTTCTACGTGCTGGATCAAACAGTAATCCTGACATTACGACATGGCCATAGATCCTGTAGAACTGTGTCAGCACATAGCTGCTTGCGAGAGGAAATTAGAGGAGAATGATCACTGCATGGATAAATTCGCTCAGGCTTTCAGTACGCTTCTCGTTAGAACGGCGCATCTGCAGCCTGCAGCGTCTCCTCCTATAGCACCTCTACCATGTGTACCTCCACCCACTGTTAACAGGACTCCTAGCATCTCCTTATCGCCATCCCTACAGTTTGATGGCAATATCCAGGAATGCAGGGGTTTTCTTAATCAGGTGGAGTACCATTTTGAGGCCTCACCAGGGTCGTTCCCCACGGACTGAGCAAAAATTGGTTATCTAATGAATCAATTAAAGGGCAAGGCCCTTGCCTGGGCTAATCCGTTGTGGGAGAGTAATCGGAGCATAGCTCATAATTACCAGGAATTCCTTGCCGAATTCAAGCTCACGTTTGAGCAATTGGGTAGAGAGGATGACGCCTCCACTGCCCTAATGCACATCAGACAAGGTAACCGGTCTATCTCGGATTATGCTATTGAATTCCATACCTTAGCTTCCGAGGTAGACTGGACTAACAATGGGTTAATCTCAGCATTCAAAAAGTGTCTCTCAGAGACTATACTAGATGAGATAGCCGCTAAAGAATTACCTAAGAGTCTTAACAAATTTATTACATTTGTCATGCATATTGATAATAGGTTAAGACTCAGAGAAGTCACCAGAAGCAAGACCAGACGTACGGCTATGTCCCTAGCATCTCAATTCTCTAAACCTGTTTTGTCTAACCTCCCTGTACAGTCCAAACCCGAACCTATGCAGTTGGGGGTCACTAGACTGTCGGAGGCCGAAAAACAGTATAGGAGAAGGAAGGGGTTATGCCTATATTGCGGTAGAAAGGGACATATGATAACTAATTGCCCAGTGCGTCCGGAAAACTTCCGCACCTAAGAACCTTAAGGGGACAGATCTTAGGTGTGATGGAGTTGTCCTCTAACAAAAACAAAAGTAGATTCCTCCTTGAAGTATCTATTTCCCTTGATAACAAGAAGTTTTCTTGCAGTGCCCTAATGGACTCAGGTGCTGCTGGAAATTTTATTGATGTCCAGTTTATTAGGGGTAATGAGATACTGGTCAGGGAGAGACCTACGCCACTAGCTGTAGAGGCTATTGATGGTAGACCACTCACACAACCGCTTATAACCCACAAAACTGTCCCTATTACGATCTCTATTGGGGCCTCCCATAGGGAGGAGATGACGTTTCAGGTTATTACTTCTCCATCATGTCCTATCATATTAGGGTTTCCGTGGCTGAGTAAGCACAATCCCTATATTGACTGGGCTAATGGGGAGATATTATAATGGGGTAAATAGTGTATGGGGAGATGTATAAAACCAGTACTAAAGAGATTGGATACTATTGCCCCACTTCCCACTACCACTCCCCAAACTCCTGGAGTTCCCATACAATACCGAGAACTTCAGGAGGTGTTTAACAAGGCTCAATCTGGTGTATTGCCTCCCCACAGAGCATATGACTGTGCCATTAACCTGTTTCCAGGCGCTATGCCACCTAAGAGGGCAGTTTATGCCTTATCTCCCCAGGAGAGTAAAATAATGGAGGAATACATCAAAGAATCCTTGAGGGCACGTAAGAAAGTCATCCTCACCAGCTGGTGCAGGTTTCTTTTTTGTTGAGAAAAAGGGTGGTGAGTTACGCCCTTGCATAGACTACAGGGCACTTAAAAAAATCACTGTAAAAAATGCATACCCTATCCCACTCATTTCCGAATTGTTCGATAGACTTCAGGGAGCTAAAGTATTTACTAAGCTTGACCTTAGGAGCGCTCACAATTTGGTTAGAATTAAAGAGAATCATGAGTGGAAGACGGCATTTAATACCCGTAGTGGACACTATGAATATCTGGTAATGCCATTTGGGTTATGCAATGCCCCGGCCGTATTCCAAGACTTTATAAATAATGTACTCAGGGAATTTATTTACTCATTTGTCTTGGTTTATTTGGACGATATTTTGGTGTATTCCCCTGATCTTCAAACTCACCACTTCCATGTGAAACAGGTTCTGCAGACATTGTTGAAAAATAAACTTTATTGTAAATTAGAAAAGTGCATTTTTGACCAGCCTGAAGTCCACTTTTTGGGTTACAACATCTCTGCATCGGGATTTCAAATGGATCCTACAAAACTAGAGGCTGTGCTACACTGGCCATTACCCTCTGATTTAAAAGCCATTCAAAGGTTTATTGGTTTTGCCAACTATTACAGAAGATTCATCAAGGGATTTTCTTCTGTAATAGCCCCCATCACTAATATGACTCGCAAAGGAGTTAGTAGCACGGTATGGTCCAAAGAGGCTGTGAATGCTTTTGAGACTCTTAAACAAAGATTTGCCTCTGCGGACATACTAAAACATCCCGACACCAGTAAACCTTTTATATTGGAGGTTGATGCATCCAAGACAGGGGTAGGGGCTGTTCTCTCTCAGAGAGAAAGCCAGGGAACACCATTGCATCCTTGTGGCTACTTCTCCAGAAAGATGTCTCCTGCTGAGCGCAACTATGATATTGGAAATAGAGAACTGTTGGCCATTATTCTTGCCCTCAAGGAGTGGCGACATCTTTTGGAGGGTTCCAAGGACCCCCTGTTGATCATAATCGACCACAAAAACCTGGCATATAGGTGATGCCAAACATTTGTCTTCCAGACAGGCTAGATGGTCACTGTTCCTTTCACGTTTTAACTTCCTCATTACTTATAGACCTGGTTCTAAAATTACCAAGGCTGATGCCTTGTCCAGGCAATTTGATAATGAGTCAGCTCCAGAACAGGTGACATCTCCTATTATTCCACCAGAGTGTATTATTGCTACTACTGTCCTCTCACTGTCGTCTCCACTGCTTGGCACCATACTGGAGGCCCAGCCTCAGGCGCCCAGTGGTAAACCATGTGATAAACTGTTCGTTCCCCTATGTGAAAGGGTTAATATAATGAAAGTGTTCCATGAAAATAGAACTGCTGGACACCCGGGCATCAATAAGTCCACTGCCACGATCACTAGATCATTTTGGTGGGATTCACTCAGGAAAGATGTAAAGGAGTATGTGCAGGCATGTTCTGTGCGTGCAGTTTCTAAGGTGACTCATGCACTTCCTTGTGGCCTGTTGCAGCCTCTTCCTGTTCCAGAGATTCCATGGTCCCACTTATCGATGGACTTTATTGTTGAGCTTCCTAGCTCTGCTGGGTTCACTACTATTCTCATGGTTGTAGACCGATTTTCTAAGATGGCTCACTTCATTCCTCTCAAGAAGTTGCCATCTTCGCAAGAATTGGTCCTAATTTTCATACGTGAAATTGTCCGTTTACATGGCATCCCTCACAATATTGTGTCAGTTTGTGTCCAGGTTCTGGAGGGCGTTCAGTAAACAATTGGGGATTGATCTCTCCTTCTCCTCCTCCTACCATCCACAGACCAATGGTACAGCTTAGAAGTTTATTTGCGTTGTTTTATTAATAGCACACAGGACAATTGGTCCGAACTACTCCCGTGGGCCGAGTTCGCTAGAAACAATGCTGTTCATGACTCCTCTGGGCACAGTCCATTTTTTGTCAATAATGGTAGGCATCCTACGTGTCACAATTCTGGGAACCAAAACACGCTAACACACACACAGAACAGGTGCAGTACCGGACCTTAGAGTGGCCGGGCTAAGCACACAAAGAATAGTCAGGAGACAAGCTGAGTAAGGGGAACCAGAAGGCAGAATAACGAGAGACAAGCCGAGGTCAAAGGGTAGGAGAAAGTCACAAGGTCGGATAAACAAGCCAGAGAGTACGTAACCAGAGAGAAACACAAGTAGAACAGCAATACTAGAAAGCAAAGACCACAACAGGGCAGAGAGAGAGATAGGAAAGGTATGTATTTAAACCCATAGCTTAACTCTGATTGGATAATTTCCAATCAGAGTTAACAATCACACGTGCGAGATATCTATACCTCCCACTGTGATTGAGGCACTGTGCCTTTAACGCCGGGTCAGGTGGCTGACCCCGGCATTTACAAAACCGGGCGGTCTCCCAGCGTGCAGCGTCATGCATGCTGCCGCTGGGGGACGAAGAGGAAGACGCGGGCGGCATCCGAGGCTGGGAGGATGCCGCTCGCCGAGCGCACGAGGAGAAGAGGACTGTGGACGGCTGGAGGGTGAGTGCCACGAGCGGAGTGCAGCCTCCCCTCGCAGCCGCCCGCGGGATCCTGACACTACGGTTCTCTCTGCGGTATTTTCTGATACTGTCATTCCTGCTCTGGATGAGCGTCTGGTCTCCATTCGGGATACCTGGGTTAAGGTTCAAACTGCTCTAGGGGCTGCTGCTGAATGCTTCAAACATTTTGCTGATAAGCGTAGGAGTGCCAACCTGGTGTACCAAGTGGGGGACTGGGTTTGGTTGTCATCTCGCAGCATCAAGCTTAAGGTCCCTAGCATTAAGTTTGCCCCCAGATTCCTTGGTCCCTATAGAGTGCTTCGTAGGATCAATCCAATGTCTTACTCTCTGGCTCTTCCTGCATCTTTAGGGATTCCCAACACTTTTCATGTGTCCTTACTCAAACCTCTTGTCTGCAATAGATATACTGTTCCTTGTGTTCCTCCCCTTCCGGTGTTGGTGGGTGGTTAGGAGGAGGATGAGGTATCTTCTATCGTGGATTCTAGGTTTTCTCTGGGCACTTTACAGTACTTGGTTGTTTGGAAAGGTTACGGTCCTGCTGATCGTTTTTGGGTTTCGGCTCCTGACCTGCATGCGGGCCGTAAGATCCGCGCTTTTCACGCCAAATTTCCTCTCAAGCCTGGTCCTGCCTGCCCGGTGGGCGTTCTTCAGGTGGGGGGTAATGTCACGTATTCATCCGCTTATAGAAATGTGGTTAATGACATTTACTGTCCACACAGGAAAAGTTGTGCCGAGCAGCAACCTAATCCACAGAAGGGTTAATGCTGAGCAGCAATTATGCAAATGAAACCTGGTAACTAACTTTGGGGTCAAAGGCTGGTTACAGCCTATCAGAACTAAAGGAGGGGTATTTAGGCCCAGTTCTCATCCAGCTCAGTGCCCTGTCATGGTTGTCCGAGAGCGCGTTCCTGTTATTAGTTTTCTACCTGTTTTTTTACTTTGGATTTGTTTATTTGACTTCTCTATATTCTGGTATCCTGACTCCTGGCTTTCCTCATCGCTGCGTCCCTTTCTGTGTTCCCTGACCTCGGCTAGTATTTTTGACTATTCTATGTACGGTAAATCCGGCCATTCTAAGGACCGGTAATACGTTACTTATTTGTCATCCGTGCTATACAGTTCTATGTGCTGGATCAAACAGTAATCCTGACACTCCCATCAGCCCCAGCCACCCTCCTGCAAAGAAATGTAAGAATCAGGAGAGAGGATGAAAAATTAACTGTGTGTGATCTTTATGTCTGTTAGTATGTATTCTCTGTTAGTATGTCGGTCAGTTAGTATGTATGCATGTATGTCTGTTAGTATTTATGTTAGGATGTATGTATGTCTGTTAGGATGTATGTATGACTGTCAGTATGTGTGTGTGTCAGTATGTATGTATGTGTCTGTATATATGTCTTTCAGTATGTATGTCTGTCAGTATGTATGTATGTGTCTGTATGTATGTCAGTATGTATGTATGTCTGTGTGTATGTATGTTAGTATTTGTCTGTGTGTCACTATGTATGTCTGTGTGTCTGTATATGTGTGTATGTCTGTTACAGTATGTGTATATGTGTGTGTGTGTGTGTGTGTGTCTGTGTATCTGTGTCCTTTTTGTCTCAGTGCGTGTGTTTGTGTCTGTGCGTGTGTGTATTCCTGTGGGCGGGATTTATGGGCGGGCCCTGGGGCGGGATTTCGAGGTGTGCCCCCAGGGGCCCAGACCTTGAGCTTTGTTAGGGGCCCCAAAATTTCTGATGGTGGCTCTGATGAAGGGCAATCCAAGATAAAAAAAAAGGTAAAGTATTTTGACAACATAGGCTTGGCATATGGAAAATAATAGACTTGTGCATGATGGAAATAGTTGGTTCTGCTGAATTAATTTTGTTAAAGTGGCATTTTGGCTCATCCACATTTCGGCAATGCAACTGATTCAGGGATTTGATTCAAAAAAACTAATAGAGACCGAAAATGAGCCCATTATACTGTATTTAAGTTAATTCTGGTCGGAATCTAGTCATCCGAATTCTGTTGCAATATAATGGCCATGGGCGTCCGCAGGGGGGTGCAAGGGGGGGCACTTGCCCCCCCCCCCCCTGGATTTTTCAGAACTGCAATACCGGCGCCGGCCAGTAGGTGTGTATAGAGAGAGACAGGGACAGGAAGCTGCATCTTATCCCTGCTTCTCTCTGCTGAGTGAAACCGCAGGGGAGCAACACATGCAGCCAGAGACAGCCTACAGATCAGGTAAGTGAGGGATTGGGGGTTTAAAATAGCCTATAGATTAGGGGAGTAAGGCATGAGGGGGGCAGCATATATATTAGGGGAGTGAGGGATGGGGGGGCAGCCTATAGATTAGGGGAGTAAGGCATGGGGGGGCAGCCTATAGATTAGGGGAGTGAGGGATGGGGGGCAGCCTATATATTAGGGGAGTAAGGCATGGGGGGGCAGCCTATATATTAGGGGAGTGAGGGATGGGGGGCAGCCTATATATTAGGGGAGTGAGGGATGGGGGGGCAGCCTATATATTAGGGGAGTGAGGGATGGGGGGCAGCCTATATATTAGGGGAGTAAGGCATGGGGGGCAGCCTATAGATTAGGGGAGTAAGGCATGGGGGGCAGCCTATAGATTAGGGGAGTGAGGGATGGAGGCAGCCTATATATTAGGGGATTAAGGCATGGGGGGCAGCCTATATATTAAGGGAGTAAGGCATGGGGGGCAGCCTATAGATTAGGGGAGTGAGGGATGGGGGGGCAGCCTATATATTAGGGGAGTAAGGCATGGGGGGCAGCCTATATATTAGGGGAGTAAGGCATGGGGGGGCAGCCTATAGATTAGGGGAGTAAGGCATGGGGGGGCAGCCTATAGATTAGGGGAGTAAGGCATGGGGGGCAGCCTATAGATTAGGGGAGTAAGGCATGGGGGGTAGCCTATATATTAGGGGAGTGAAGGATGGGGGGCAGCCTATATATTAGGGGAGTAAGGCATGGGGGGCAGCCTATATATTAGGGGAGTGATGGATGGGGGGCAGCCTATATATTAGGGGAGTAAGGCATGGGGAGGCAGCCTATAGATTAGGGGAGTAAGGCATGGGGGGCACTCTATAGATTAGGGAAGTAAGGGATGGGGGGCAGCCTATATATTAGGGGAGTAAGGCATGGGGGGCAGCCTATATATTAGGGGAGTAAGGCATGGGGTCAGCCTCTATATTAGGCAAGTGAGGCATGGGGGGGGCAGCCTATATATTAGTGGAGTGAGGTATGGGGGGGCAACCTATATATTAGGGGAGTGAGACATGGGGGGCAGCTTATATATTAGGGGAGTGAGGCATGGGGGGGTAGCCTATATATTAGGGGAGTAAGGCATGGGGGGCAGCCTATATATTAGGCAAGTGAGGCATGGGGGGGCAGCCTATATATTAGGCAAGTGAGGCATGGGGGGGCAGCCTATAGATTAGGCAAGTGAGGCATGGGGGGCAGCATATAGATTAGGCAAGTGAGGCATGGGGGGGCAGCCTATAAATTAGGCAAGTGAGGCATGGGGGGTGGGGGGGGGCTAAATGAAGAGTCAGCAAGGAGCAGGAATGGTCTGCGAGGAGCAGGATATGCAAGGAGCAGGGGCAGCAAGGGGCAGGAAGGGTCTGCAAGGAGCAGAAAGGGACAGAAGGAGCACAAAGCTAAAGTAGAAGAAGGAGCAGAAAGGAATCAGAAGGAGAAAGGAGCAGAAGGGCGCAAAATAAGCATAAAGGTAAAGGAGCAGAAGGAGCCAAATATAGAAGACAGTGTCAGAAGAAAAAGAAGACTGTCAAATGAAGAAGAAGAAAAGGAGATTGGAGCAGGAAGGACAAATGAAGTGAACCCTCCACTTTATTCTGGACACCACATCATAAGGCTTGGGTACCTGGGCCTGGCAGGGAAACTCTGGACCTTCTCATTTCCCCAGGTAAAAAAAAAAATATCAGTGTTAATGTGTTCACTTTTATTTACTGAGTGTCAGGAAGCACAGAGTGCCGCTGGGTAGGGGTGTTGCTGATTGGCTAGAGCGGTCAGCTGGCACTCTAAGCCAATCAATAGCTCCCCATTCATAAAAAAGTTTAAAAAAACTAGCGATTGCTTTAGAGCGTCAACTGTCAACTCTAGCCAATCAGCGGCACCCATGCCTGACGTCAATCTGCACTTCCTGACACTCCGTTTGAGATGCCAAATAGCACTGAGGGACCTTTAGCTGGAGGAAGCCTTTGGGGTTAAACCATTTGAGAGCGGTTTAACCCCTTAAAGGAAAGAGCACCCAGGGGCTTCCTGGCATCATAGCATTTTTATTTAGATGAAGTTGTTATGGTGACCAGAATGTTCCTTTAATTTGCTTAAAGGAACACTATAGTGCAGGAATACAAACATGTATTCCTGACACCATAGTTGTGAAAACGCTATTCACCCTGGATTTATGTGATAATGACTATGCTCCTCCCCTTCATGACACTGTCAAAAAGGGACCAAGCATAGATGTCATTACAATTATGCCCCCCCCGGAAAAATTCCTGCGGACGCCCATGATAATGCCTTTCAAATTCAATCCACAATATTCTATCAATATTGTGAGTTTTGAGTATTTGGGAATCCATGAGTATTAAGTTTTCTGTCCAGCTGATCCATGGTGTGGTGACATTCTGTCATCAAACTAGCATGGTGACCAGGGGTCATGTGATCAAGTTCATGTAGATCTTTCTTACAGGGGGATAAGCTTTACTTTGATATGGTAATTGATATGGTAATTTACAAGTCAGGAAAGAGATAGCCACTCCCCCTCTATCCTCATTCCTCTCTGTTCCTTCTTGGCTCTGCTGCAGAGCAGATGTGCAGATGCCACGTGCTATCTTGGTGAACCCTGTTATACTCTATTGCTTCCTTTTCTTCCTTGGTGGATGGTGAAGGCCTAACCGTGGGTGAGATCAAACGTGTGGGGAAAGGGATTACTATATAGATAGATAGATTTAAAAGGGTTGTTGCTCCGTGGGTCTGGGCTGTGTGTTTGTGATACATTTATAGTATTGTGTTGTTGCCTTCTAAATAAATACCTTTTAATGTAGACGAACCTTGTGTAATATTTATATTAATTTGGTGATTACACCACACATGGTTTATTTCTTTTTTGTTTATTTATTTGATTTAGTAGCTGTAGCAGACCTGGTTCTATGTCTGTTCGGTTGCCCGTACTTCACCTGTTCGTTTCCCGAACGTGTGTCTCCCCCCCCCCCCTCATTTGTTTGTCCTGGCTCTATATCTTCCCTCTCCCAAACATCTGAGCTCTCTTCCTGGGTGGCCGCCATTCGTATCACTGAAACATGTGCCCTGATACATGGTGGCCATATTGTCTCCCGAATGCTTACAAACAAATACTACGGTACTTTGTCTTCAACTTTGTAGAATTATATTTGCCCACTTGACCACGCGGTTCCCGGTCTATTTGATTGTTTTGCCTCACTTGCAGACATGACAGGAGAGTGCTAATTGGAGGGAAGGTACTACAGACTGGGAAAAAATCGCTCCCTAAGAGCCAGGGAGAGCACCTATTTCTCCAACCACAGAAACTCCTTATAGTTTACTGGCCAAAACCACTTTTTACCCTGGAACTATTTTTGGCTTCACCCATATGTGCGGCCTGTCGAAACTTTACCCTGGTGGCAATTGGACAATTCCATATGGATCAGGGCTCTATTTGGACAACTTGGGTGCTCGGACAAGAGCTATCTAGGCATGTATGACATGTGGGGTTCCTGTGGGTTCTAACCGTATTTTGGGGTGTTTACGTGTATTTTTTTTTCCGCTCTCTGTATTGGTGAGAACTAATTTACCATTTTTTCTACTCAAATATCTCCCAGACACAGAGACGCCTGTAACTGAATTGAGACCCTATGCTGGGTTTCTGGCTATAAAAGACCTTGTCTCTAAATAAAAATGTGTTGTGCACTTAGAACTGTGTGTCGTCCAGTTACTGGGTGGGGAAAGAGCTATTTGCTACTCAGCGGCTTGTTCCAGTTCGGGAAAGATTCAGCGAAGAAAGTCCTTGTAAGGACTAGAACTCCGCTACAGTAGTTGTCCCCTAACCATCAATCATCTCTTTGTTTTGGAGGGAGGGAATTCCAAATCACAAAATCAAATGAATCTGCCCTTTCATTGTCCATGTCATTTGTTCGTGATACATCCACATAAAGCTCCAAAGTTATGCAATTTGGATGACGCGCTGATTAGCCAAAATTCAGACAAATTGAAATTAGTTTGAAACTGAATGTACAAGTCCATTAAATAAAATACATAAAATAAAATAGAAGCAGACCTGCAAACTGACTTTCCAAACTAACAACATGCAGAAAAAAAGGTTTAGTGTCTTCCAAGATCCCTGCTAATCTGGGGAGGCTCAATGAATGGACATATTACTTTAGGTGCTGTTGGTGTTGATTATTAATAATGATCAGAGATGCACCCAGATGATCCCATGACCCTTTCTCTGGGGCCCCTGCATGCATTATTAATTCCTATACCTCACTGGCCATAGGGTGGGGGAAGGTGTCAAGGACATCTGTGCACTCCCAGCTCATTACTATTTACTCAGCCTTAATGTATGTAGGTTGTGGAATAAGGGAAACATTTTTTTTCAGATTTCCCCACTAAATACCAAATTAAAAATGTAAATGAAAACAAAATTGAATTGATAACCGCTCCATGAAATATTATTGGTTTATAGCAGGGCTCTCCAATTACACATATAAAGTTATACAAATTGAAATCTGTACATATAGGTTGAAAATCTTTTAAAGCTACTTAAGAACATCTGTCTCCTATGTAAAGTATGTGGATTAGGTCACGCCATATGGCCATATTGTGTGATGCCCGGCACTACGTCAAACTGCATTAATGTGTTGCTAATATTTGCATATGTATCTTCTAAGTATAAAACTAAGTTAGAACACAGTTATTGGAATACTTTTTCAAAGTCCTGGGCATAAAATAATATGACCATATGTTTGGTTCAATCTATTTCCCCCCCCCCCCCCAATAAATGTGTGTCTTTAAATTGACCCTACCAAGCATTGTAACAAGTACCCTAACAACCTTGTGGCTTTTACCTCAGTTTAGCAGGGTTCTCAAGGACCCCACTATTATTTATGCAGCTGTCTACATGCAAGGAGCTCAATGCTATCGGTCTATAATTTTCATGTGATTACAGCATGTGAGTTGAACTGGTTTTGTGAATTGGGCTAAGGCTAAGCCACTGCTTAGCAAATATATTCACTGCTGCACTAGACAGAAATCAATATCACAAAATCCTTAAAGAAATATGCACACACCCAGCACTCAAATGGTTAATACAATCATCTTAGGGAGACTTGCAATGAGAAACTTTCAACCCTAAAGGCTATTCCTTACGTTCGCGTGTATAGAAAAACAGTGACAGCAGAGCCCTTTATATTATGTTAATTCAATTGCAGTGTTCGCACCATTATATTCTAGCAAGCTCTGCAGAACGTAGAATGTTGCAAGATGACGTCACCGATATTGCTGTTAACCTCTACCTGAAAAAATGATGGGGGAATTGGAACCTTTTCCCCATTTATTGCATTGTTCTGCAAAACGTTACCTTACAATGGCGCCTAAAGGGTTAAGCGGGTTAATTGTGGTTTAACATTGTATCCATCATTCTTACCTTTGGAAATGGGGGGGGAAAAAAAGAACATCCAAAATGTATATCACAAATATATTTAGAAGAAGATAGAATAAGGATCAGAGTTGTGTAAATGTCCACATTACAATAAATGTATTCCTATTAAAATAATGGCATGTATTATTAGAAATATATTCTGTAATATAATAATAATAATAATAATAATAATAATAATAATAATAATAAATGTGTTATTATCGATGGTAGAGTCTTTAACCTGTATATGGTGATTGAGAAACGTTTTGATTACAACACTTCTATCTGTACAATTTTTTTGAAAGGGTTTAAGAGAACAACTAGATTGATCTGTTTTGTTTATACAGTAGAGGGTTTTGTATCAAAGTGAAAGTAAAACATACGGTATGTATGCTGTATAAATGACTTATTCCCTGCAACTCTACTAGGCTCTGTGCCAAGAATACACGTATGTGTGAAGAAATGGGGGAAAAAAGCAACATTTTATGCAAATGCCTCAAAGACAGATACAGCCGTAAATATATAAAATACAGCTAAATAGTTTTTATTTTTTAAAGATGATTGTTTATGTCTCTCTGATACAAACACTATATATACAAACACAGACACACACACACACACACACACACACACACATCATATATATACACACATACACACACTAGATATATATTTGTGTGTTTGTATGTGGGTGGTGTGTATGTGTGTCTGTGTGTTTTATTATATATAAAATAACTTAATTATTATTACTTGTTAATCCTGAGTTTATATTATATACGTGCACACACACGTAGGGTGCCGTGTTTTCAATCAGTTAATACCAACGTGTGATTGCCATTCGCAGTGCCTATTATTTTCTATTTATGTAATGAGATGAGTTACTGGTTGGTATGGAAACCAGAATGTTGAATTATGTTATCGATGTTATTTTATTCACTGCACTATATGGTTTCTGCTAATTGATTGAGGATGCCAAGGGCTGGAAAATGCAAGCATTCGATATATATCTGTGGACATCTTAGATCGGTATATGAACGTGTGAATCCAAATGTAATCATAAAAACATGCTTCTAGCACTTTTCGGTTTACATCTAATGATTATAAAATCAATTCACATGGCGATAACGTGAACTCATTGAAGAAGACTCATTTAATTTTTTTCTTCTCTTATATGATTTTTTTTTTTTAAACAAAGCTGTGTATAGCTCGTATATACAAACATCTCGCTATTCATTTCCTATAGGATTGCTTAAACTGTCTTTTGCAGCCATAGTATAATTGCTACAAAGTCAGACAATCTACATGATTCCATTGATCGGAATAAAATAAGTAAGTTATACAGGTTTCTGGGCAAATACATGTAAATAATTTAACAAAGATGTGTTTTAGTGATAATCATTACTATTATTTAAATATAATATTATATCTCGTAAAAAAAAATGCTTCCACGCTTTTATAATATTCTAATATTTAATAATAAATAATTGTATATATATATATATATATATATATATATATATATATATATCTTTAATGCTAACTATATTATTTGTGCTGTACAATGTGTGTTGTTGAAAAGAAACCTTATTATCATATGAGTTATTTCATCCATTCTGCCACTATTGCCTTCCCTGGGGCAATCATGGGGTGACCTTTTAGTTTCAGTCTCTGCCTGCAGTCTAGAGCTTTGATGTAAATGTGTTCGATCTCTATGGTTTCCCTTTTCCATAGCACTCTCTGGCATTTGCTAGGCTTCTGCAGAACCATTATTCTATCAACTTGAAACACATTAATGAATCCCTCTAATATGCTGCTTAGCGGAACCTTCCAGTAGAGGGCGCTGTACAATAGGATAATTTTGGTTAATTTTTTTAAATATCTCGATACAGCGATATTATTACACATTGAATATATCCTATATCGTTGGAAGAACTGAGAGATCTAGAATTCTGACAATTATTTTGATGGGCATATTCCCTGTTAGTGATGAAGGTTATTGAAATAAATACGTACAGCTTAACATGCAATCACTCGTTAACGTTCCAATCAGTAAGTGCAACATTCTGGCACCATAATGACTTTGTGTAACCTGACTAGAATGCCTGTGATCAGGATGGACATAAGAGCATGAGAAAACAGATCAATAAAGCACAAGAAGAAAATAATGAATGGCAATCTACTTAAGTGCTCCTGTTAAGACATACTGAAAGAAGATTCAGTAATAAAGTGGTTGCATTTACCTCTGCATGATGATTCTCTCTTGATGTGATTAATCTGGTCTAGTAAGTCCTATGAGGTTTTTAAATTTATATATTTTTGTTTGTTTTTCTGGGCCTATTAGCAATATATTATGTGCATGCACAATATTAAGGGTAAGGACGCTATATAATAAATAGCTTAATAGATAGATGCGCCATAAATATTTTATACGAGTTGCGTCAGTTTTTCTATACTGTGAATAGCACAAGGCAGTTTAACATTTTGGTTCCATAGCGTAATGCGGATATCCAGATCCCCTTCGCTGGATACAATCAATGACTAATGGGCACATATTTATTCAGGTCCTGATGTAACGATTGTTGCATGCTGCTACACAATCCATAGGATTGCAGACAAGGCAACCGCAGAGCAGCTGGAACTACGGTAAAATACTGACTCATCAGATCTGCCTTATTCATTGAGCATATATAAATTAAATCATGTAAACTCGCAGAATGGCCAAATAATGCTGAATAAGGCATCATACGTGTTGTGAAAGAATAATCATATCTGGATCATTGCTGTGTTGATGTTTCTTTTATCAGTGTGTTACTTGTCTTCTACAGAACAATAAAGCTATGTCGCTATTGTTTCCAATGAGTATTAATTAAATTTATTTTGGTGCAAGAGAGAAAGGCTACACAATGAAGATCTGAAAGACATGTTTACCTTAGAAAAAAAAAAAAAAGAAAATATGAGTGTTTTGTGTTTGAAGTAGTCTCTGCGTCCAGTCTATTTTATTACCACTTTACTGTGTACTAACTGATGACTCCAAAATTATTAATAAGGACTAGACTAGATTAAAATGAACCACGCTGGTTTGTTATATAATTTTAATTCAGTTGAACGTGTCTGCGGAAATCCAACCTGTTTTCGTTTTTAATTGCTGCTGTTTAAAATAACTGTGTCCTCACACGAATAATCTGATCATAGCTTCCAAAGCATGTGATATGATGCAATACTATCTTACAGTAGAAATCTATAATGTCATCTTTAAAATATTGCACCATTCCACCAGCAGAGATATTTCAATACTAACCTTTTGCCATTAATGTCTGTGCTAATCAATTTACACCTCATTTTACATTATTCTTAAAATACTCTCTTTACCAGTCTCAATGCAGTGGAGATGGTTTTTAAAGCCATATAGCACTAACTGGGTTCAATGCTTGCAATTCTACCTCCTCTAAAAGTGGGTTTTATTCACTAAACTGTAAGCTTTAGTGAGTTTACAACCGACTGGAAAAATATCAGAAAAATAAATCTCGACTAAATGTGATCGGTTTTGCAAGTCTGTTGCAAATTCACAGAACTCGCTGCTTAGTGAATAGGTCCGAAAAGTCTGCGCATTAGAACAGCTCGCTTCCTTTTAATATTATTTGACTGTGTATTATACAAAGTAACCACGCTATGTACATGCATATTTTTTATTATTTTATTTATTTATTTTTGACTCATGGAACGTGTGATTAGTTGGGGTACTTTTGCTTTTGTCCAGGACAGCTTGAAGTGCAATCTGTTACATATTTGTCCCGATCCATACCCTGTTGTTCTGTAGAGGCAGCGTTGTGCCTTTTGTATGGGGGTAGCTATTAGTCACGCTCTCATAGACGTGCATGCAGTCTGCTTTGGTTTACTTATGCAGATCATATCTGTCATTGCTACAGATTTGTAGATGGTGAGCAGTGAAGTCATGGGCCTTTTTACATCAGGCAATAGAACCAGCGCTCATTTCAGCACAATGGACAGCGATTTGCAACATAATAACTCAATGGTACCTCGCAGGCAAGACTTTGCTGTCTGTACTTAATAAACCGGTTCTTGAAATTGTATGTTCATCTGAAAAAAAAGAGAACCTTCAAAAATAACACACTATATTGTGTTACAGTGAAAAAAAAAAAATAGAATATTAAAGATTTATGATGGCAATCTCTATGACATAATTATTTAGAACATCTCGCACGATTTTTTGTGTTAGGAAATCACTAGATCTGATTTTTTTTTGTGTTTTCTACATTATTATATATTTCTTTAGTGGATATATACAAATCACAGACAAATAATTAATTACCTCAGATCTTCTAGGATAATAACAGAGATAAAACATTAAGCAGACATGTAGCACACGTTTATTTTACACAATATAAGGCTAAAATTTAGACGATGTAAAAGCTGCACTGTGCATAATAAACTTTAAACGTATCAGTAATTGCATAGCTTGGCGTAAAATGCGTCCTATAATTATACATAATGCATCGATTCTGTTGCATTCCCATTTTTTATTTTTTTTTGCAGAGCACTCAAATCAATTACTGCTAATGCGCTTTAGCTTGTCTTTTGTTGAGATGAGAAGAAGGTCTTCAAAGCAGCGTTAAGCTCCACTCTTGGCATTCACCGCGTGCCTTAATTGTATGACATTAAATCAAGGTCCGCTGTGAACACGGAGAGTCAGAGACATGGGTCAAATCAAAATGGCGATTGGTTCAACGTCCCTTAAAGAACACCGACCCCCTTCCATTACACAATGGTCTCTTCCAGAGCCACGTTCTATTATAGAATGCTAGCTCGAGGAGATTGCCTGACTGCAGTGTCGTAGCTCCAATTAAATATGTTCCTTCAAAATACAGTCAACAATGAAACTGGTTTGCGAACAAAACCTGAAAAAAACAATCCTCATCATTTGAGTTCCATTGAGTTGGTGACATATTTTGCAATGTTGTGAATCTTTTTCTAATGAGATTGCTCGATTTAATTTGCTCCTGACTTGAATAATAAAGATAAGCTTGAGTCCTCTTTTGAACAGATGAACTTAAAAGGAAAGGTCTGGACGAGTTGTCTTTCCTTATAATGGGAAGCAAAAATAACTCAATCGCACCTGCCCATTCCCTAGCGAGTACGTACAGTCCATATGGCCTGGCTACAGTTGCTCTGTTCGTACAAAAAAAAAAAAAAAAAAAAAAAGGAATTGAGGAATCTACGCCTTTCACTGCCCTTTAAATGCTTAAACTGATGTGGCATCCATATTGATTCTCACTGTGAGAAGTAAGTCGAGGAGAAGTGGAGATGGTAAAGAGGACATTAACCATTCTGGAGTCAATTTGTGGGCAGTAAGGAAAGCCCTAGAACTGGGCAAGGTTGACCTCTATTGGTGGATCTGTGCTATGGCATCAGGACGAAGACTGGGAAATGACATATCTGTCAGCTGCAGACCCACTTTCAGTCATGGGAATGGGTGGATCCGTAAGGTTTCATTTCCAAATGTTACAATGACACCACAATGTAAGGAGTGATCCGCTTCTCAAGCCCAGGGATCCATGTTAGTCCTTAAAAAAACAGAAGAAAAAAAAAACAGTCATATTAATGGTGGACATTCCAAGCATTGAAGAACAAGTCAGCTTCCAAAGCCATCAATATAAAGTTAAATAAAATATTAATAATTACATGTTATACAATGCTCAGCATGTAATCTAGACCATTTGCCGATCTGTTTATCTGTTCACAAAAGAATGGAGGAGAAAAAACAAAAAATAAAATAAAAAAAAAGCAAACTATGCATGTGAAATCTCAGCAAAATGTTTACATTACAAGGTAACAATTTAACAATAATATTAAATATAAGACAAACAACAAAACTACAGTAACGTTAAGAAGGGGGGAAATGGAATGTACAAAGATTGCTTGAAAAAGAGAACAATTAATTCAGTGGAAGAAATACAAACGGTGCAATGAATCAAAAAGCAAAAAAACAAAACAAAATTGCAATATGCAAACAAAAGATGTAATAGTAATTAAAGAAAAGCATTTACAGTACCAGAGAGGGAAGGAGGCATTGTAGCTCAGTCACCAAGCCTTAGCTGCAAAATGGGAGCATCTCTTGATATTTTTGGCAATGACGATGCAGTGGTGCGGTCTTTTCCCCTCGCTTGCTGATCCAGAATTAGGGATTAATGGCAATACAGCCAAACAAATAAGGCAACTGCCTTTAGCACAAGAGGATTACACGGGACCGCTGACGTCATCAGCCAGGCAGATGTTAGCTCCCAAAGTCCTCATCATCTCCCTGTGTCCTTGAAAGCACAGAGAAGCCAGCACAATCTGGGCTCTGAACATCCCCATCTCAAATCAGTAGCCAATCAGGGGCCAAAGCTCTCCATCAGCTATTCCACGTCTGCTTATCGATCACAGATCTATCCTGCTGCCCTGGTTGGGATTTTTTTTTTTTTTTATAAAGCCCTGTCCCTTCTCACTTGGCTGTGAAGGTCCTATATAATACAGCAGGCAGTGTGCTGTTCTCTTAAATACCAAGGAGCTTAACTAGAATGGCTTAAACATGGGCAAGGATAAGAGAAAATGCTTCCTAATCGCTGCATAATAAATCCCTTAACCCTTTAAAGGAAATTAATGACATCTGCAGGTAGCAGCACGTCCCATACTGACTCCATTTATTCTGCAGATGAATAATTTGGGTTGCAGAGGGACAGAGGGTGGTATAGAGACAGACAGACAGACAGACAGAATTGCACACACACAGGCAGCACACATTCCATTTCTGTGTGCAGCCCATCCAATCCCAAACCATAGAGCAGCTCTTTGTAACCATATCATATCCCATTTAATACAATGTTACTGTAGCCCAGCCTTTAGCACAGTGCTCATGCAGTGAAATGCATGATTATAAGGTAAAAATGAATGGGCGGCTGCAGGCATGAAAAGCCAGTGTAAACTGACACGATGGGAAGGTGGACCGGTTATTTTGGGGCTTAAAGGGCATTTTTCTATGTAAATAATATTTTTTTTCATATAGCTGTCCATTCCTATGTTTCTAATTAGATACTAAGCAATTGTTCTATTTACAGACAGAAATATCACTGCAGTATGAGGTCAACATCAAAACCTATTTTATACTCGGTTAAACAATGCCTTTCACATTATACCCCTGTGGCCTATCTTGACCTACTTTATAATTGTACATACATAAGTTGACAGAATGTGTAGTTTGCTGTGAATACATAGTAAACATTGTCTATCTGTCTGTCCTGTCTATCTGTCTTGTTGTCTCTCTCTCTCTCTCTCTCTCTCTCTCTCTCAATCTGTCTGTCTGATTTCACACACTACACAAGTGCATGCTGGACACACACACATACATGAAATGCATATGATGCATACATGTTTATTTACACTTATGCACATGCCTATATGCATGTACACATCCTTGGTATAACATTTACATTTTCTCTGAGTAAATATTTATATTCATTATACTTTCAATCTAAAATCTAAATATAATTGGGTGTAGTCCATGGATAACTAAATGCTTTCATTGCCTCAATATGAGTTTTGCAGTGATTGGCCTATAGTACAGAAGCATTCTATGTATAAACCCTCCAATCATAGCTCACTAAAGTATAAATAATAGCAGGTACTTTTATATCCATTGAAAATATATACAGCCCCCTGCTATCAAAGATGGCTGCCCAGTAGCTGCATTACGACACTATGTTCAATATGTGTCCTGCTTTAATGATGAAGTATGTGTATGGCTGCTATAATGCAGGATCTATACTAAATAAGCACTATTTTGGAAAGTGATGCAGATTTCATCACTGGATGGCCATACTGCATACTGCAATGCTCAATTTATCTGCATTCCCTGTGTTGGCAAAGAACAGTGTTTATAGGAATTTAAAGAGACTTTTAGCCAATGGGAATCCAATGCAAATCAACCAAAAAAAAAATATTTTTTTTTTTTCAAGCAAACCTCTGCCTACGTTTATTATTTCATATATTTATCTAAAAGAAATGTAAAAAGGTATATCATAGCACAATAATATAACATATTTGATCATTACACTCTCTCCTTATTGGCACAATGATAAATCTAGGTCAAGCACAACAAAAGTGAAAAATTTATAATTTTAGCAATATTTGGGTCAAGGTTCCTACCAATACAGCCTTTAGCACAATTCTAAGTGGCACTTTTTATAGTCACTTTAAAAAAAAAAAAAAAAAAAAAAAGACCCCAGACCCATTCCATATGTTGATGCAATGCAGAAAATTGCCATAATCCCCACTAAACCATTTTGGATTTTGTTTATAATATATAACATAAACGAATAAATAGCAACCAATACAAATATGTTTCAAATCAAGCATGATTTCAGTTTAGTGAAAATTGGATTAATAATTATATTGAAATATGTACCTGCTTGTTAAAATGACTACAGTGAGCTACATTTATACCATACATCTGGAATCACTACATTGAGTAAAGACACAGCATACATGTGAAGTAGATGGACTGGGCATTTTTTTTAAGAGCTCTGGAGTACTGTGGAGTTAGGGAACCTTTGTACCGGAAGAAAATAGTATGAGCACAATAGGACTTGGCATTTTTTTTTTCTCTCCCAAGCACAAAGCAGCTCAACTGCTTCAGCACTAAACAAAGGAAGCGTGGGCCATCGGAATTCATAGCACATTTACATGGTTTATATAGAGACAAGTCTCCCAACCAACATTAAACATACACATACAATGATCTAAAATAATGGATCACAGTGGGAAATAATTCAAATGTATATTAGACACACTATCAAATAGAAATACACATCACGTAAAAAAATAACGTTAACTAGCTTTGATCTAGAAAAATGGCAATAAAGGACCAGACTAATGTCCAGACTGCCAGCATACAGCACTGCTTCCAGTTACATAGGATGTAGCAGAACATGGTGATGGGATCATTACATTTAGAATTCTGTGATACCCAAGTATCTCACTGCTAGCAAGACATTGCAGCACCAGTCTAACAAAGGGCTGGGCTGTGCATAGAAAAAGAATATACAGAAAGTGTATACTTACAGAATCCGATTAATGCTGTGTAATCCCCATCAGCCACCGTTTATTTACAGCATCCATGTTCTGGAACCAGATCACACCATATTCTTGTTTCTAAGATGAATATTGCATTCACCCCAAGCAATGGAAGTTTCATTTTGTGGCTTGCATTCGAGTGAACTGAGAGCAGAGCTCCCACTTACAACCCTTCTAGCTCCATCTCTCTCCCTCTGTCTCCTACCACCACCCCCCCCCCTTTTTTTTTCAAAAGAGGGCTGTCCGCATCTTGCATCCCAATGAGTTAAATCTGTCACTTTCTTCTCATGCATCAGCAGACTCTTTAACAATCCCTGGGCTAGAGGCACAAAAGACCGTTAACTCTATTTGTGACAGTAGTGGAACATATCTTTTTTTTTCTTCTTCTTATTTTCTGAGGGTTAAACTCGCTCCAGAAAACATGTCATATATTAAGCCAATTTACCCCATCTTCAATAAATTATTAATTTTGTTATAAAAAAAATATATATATTATATTATTATATAAACTTTAGTGAGGCAGTCTTTGTTCATTTTCTTTACATATAGTATAATACATAGCACTCGTGTGGGTGCATGAGTCACAAAGACCTTTGGATAGGTCACCTGCATTCTAGATCACCCTGACGTAGCTTTGTGAAAGCTTCCTTGACCTCACATATCTTTACCCCCTCTCCCCCCCCCCCCCTTTCCTGCATATGTGCTAAATATGAGCACCTGGTCAGCACATTTGTAATTGAATGACTCGGGATCTTCTGATTACACAACCCCCATATCAAGCATGGCTGTATAGACACACGAGGGTGATTGATCAAACATGTCAAATCTCACCAGTTTTTTTTCACAGTAAAATAATCCAGATATTTTTATAGGTATATTTTTAGTAACTCTATTGGCAGTAAGCCAGATTTTATTGATCAGCTTGAAAATAAAATAAAATTTGCATAATACTCTTAACACTCAATAAGAGTTGATTTATATATATATATATATATATATATATATATATATATATATATATATATATATATATATATATATATGAAGGTGCAGGCTGCTTGTGTATTGTATTTTATGATAAATAAGGTCCCTTCATTTTCTGTCCATCCAGAGATGTGTAATGTTATAGACTCTATAGGGGAATGAATAGCTATTGGTACCACAATGTTTAAGGTCATGCAAGGGGAATGCAAACAGTTTCATTTATATTTCATTGGATGATATGTCACTATGAGCACGATCATACATGCTGCTGCTTCGATTGTTACATTTAATGGCAAACAAGTCACACAGTATATGAGAAGCATTTATGTGACATATTGAAAAACATAATATAAATTGAAACCATGAACAAGAAATTACATTTAATGTAAGTCATGATTTCTAGATTAAACTCTCTTACCACCCAAAGCAGATATTTCAACACAACATTCTGCTAGAAAACGTTTCAATGCACAGAAAGCCTTTAATGGCATATAGAGAAAATATTTGCAGTTACTGGGCATTCTAGAGGCAAAATGATACAGTTAATCATTCTAATTCAGAAAAGAACCTTTCATTATTATAATGCAAAGAAAACATTTTTTCTACACATTGAAACAAACATTTAGACACTTTGTCTGCCTTTCATGAATATTTTCTTTCAAGCAATTATGTACACACAAAGTTATGAAATGTTTATATTTAGTAAAAAGATACACAATAAATGTACATGAATAAAATTGACAGTTATGTACACATACATAATATATTATATATGGATGTAGTAGTGATCCCTGAAGCAACACTCTCTTCAAACTGTGTCTGATTGTATATAACAGCAGCACAGCCAGGCACAATAACAAAACATACAGTATAAAGGGTTCAATTTCATGCACATCTTCAAATGTGGTATACAAGATACAATGCATAGAATGCCACAGAGGATGCTCCATTGGATAAGGCTCACTGAAGCTATATCTCAGGTAGGATCTACATAGATATAAGTTCAATAATCACAAACAAAATAAATATTGCACCACCAAAGGGCACCATTGCACCCATGCTGCTCACACCATCAAAAACATAAAAACAGAAAATACTTAAAGTGAACATCAAAACACTCAGGAACTAAAATATTTCAAATGCACATTTTGAAGCAAGAAACACTGTCAAAATGTTAGGTTTACTGACATCTTTGAGTTTTCAAAAAACAAACAAACAAACAAAACTCCTACCTTTCATAGAACTTATATATAAGATATAATAAATATATCTAAGATTATAATATAATTATATATATATCCCATACCTGGTATAGTCTTGCTATTTCCTACCATCCTGTATCTCCCACTCTCAAAATCATCTTCTGCTATTTAGGACACCACAATCCCCCTTTCCCATATCATTTGTGTCTTAACTTACAAATGTTATATTCCATTATATTGATCAATATTGGTCCTGACTAGGAGAATACATTTTTGAAAGCTTGTCTTTTAATATTTATTGTTGATCCAGTTTAACAGTTATTGCTGCATACTGCAATGCTGCTGTTAGTTTTGCAAATGGCTAGTAGATAGCTAGACAGAGAGACAGACAGATAAATAGATAGATGGATGGATGGATGGATAGATAGATATAGATAGATAGAAGTGTATGTATATTTTCTATGGCTGCATTTTTTTAAAATATCCAGTAAATGCATTTGTTCAATTGAGCCTTTCAGTCCCAAAGCTGATTTTTTTTATCTAGAGTTAAATGCATATCATGTTTTGATTTAGAAGCCTGTACAAATTTTTATATTGTGTGTTGCCAGATCTATGTGTAATTTTAATAACAAAAACACTATATTCCTTTTATTTTTATTTAGGGATAGCCTGTGATTGGCAGGGGAACAATCCAGGGTAAGCCTTCCGCATACAGTACATCATTGGAAGTTGTAATACAAAAACGTAATGTATTAATACACAGGCCAAATACACACACAGTATAGAAGGCATTCATTATTAATGAGCAGCTCCTGTCTCAGGACTCTGTTTTTCTTGGCAAGCCTATCATCTTGAAACGTCTCAGTTCAGTATGTTTGTTCAAAGCTTATGAAAATGTAACCTAACTCATTGGGAGAGGTTGTTGCTAATTAGTTCATAATAAACTTCTCTGGCGAGGGCACAAAAGTCTTTTAAAACTGCAAGGTGTTCTTTGTTATTATCACACTGGATACATTAACATATCAATGCAGGATTGGAACAATGGAGCGATTTAGCAGATCCACACACTTTGATCCTACTCTGTCTTTTTCTTACATTGTCATTCATAGTCATACAGAGATTGATTCTTTTCAAGAGCACTTCTTTCCCCCCCTAAATTGTTGACTTCAACATTACTTTTCTAATGTATAAATTTACATGTTTTGTGTGTGTGTGTGTGTGTGTGTGTGTGTAATATATATATATATATATATACATTAATGCACAGACACACACACACACACAAACACACACATACCCAAACACACATACTTTGTTACTGTTAATACTGGTAATAATTTTGTTACTGTTACATGTTTGTAGATGTTTCTTAAAAGGTCTGGTATGATATTTACAATTTATACATTACAATTATTATTCAGATTTGTTAACATTTTTCTTGCTAATATTTAACTTACCGTTTGTGCAGTGATAAGCATTCACATAGAATAAAATGCATGGAACAATTGGCAAATGTTAGGCTATTGCATTGCTTAGTGGAACTTGCTCCTTCTGTGCAGTCCTGAGCAGTGTGTGTGTGTGTGTGTGTGTGTGTGTTTATATGACTAAGCAGCGGATCTTCTGCAATAGCTTACTTGGAAGAATTAGAACACGACGAGTGACCCTTTCTGCATAACAGCTGACCTCCTGCAATAACAAGTGAACAATACACACTATGAGGTATGGACACGATGCCATTTCTGGATAATGTTTCAGCATTGGATGTGTTTACACACATTACATCATGTTCAGCATCTGTATACCTCTGTGGAAAGCAGCATAAACAACATAAAACAATAGCAAATAACTAGTAAATAAAAAGCAGCATTGTAGAATTATAGAATAAAACCTTGAGAAAAAAAATAAAAAAATATAAAACAATAAAATAATAATAATACATATATACATATAAATAAACTACTCAACTATATATATATATATATATATATATATATATATGTCTCTCTCTCTTTATATATATATATATATATATATTTATAGGATATAATACACAATATTCACAATATATATATATATTCACACGTATACTGCACATATATATATATATATATATATATATATATATATTTATAGAATTATTTCCTTCCTTATATATATTTATATATATATATATATATGCAGTATACGTGTGAATATATATATATATATATATATATATATATATATATATAGATAGATATAGATATATATATATCTATATATATATATATTTAGATATATTTATATATATTAAAATTCATACACCCCTCACATATACCATACATACATACATACACATGATTATAAATGCATATCTGATGATAATGTGACTTGAGTTACATCTGGAAAGACCTACTTTCTCTCGAAAATCTGTTGTTATTAGCAAAACAATGGGGTCTGCGGGCGATTAGAAGACTGTGACTGAATAGGGAATCCTCGGAATGAATACGGGTCAGTGCTTAGAGGTCTCTGTCCCAAAGCCCCTTTTCTCAGCTTGCTACAATAAACTGGCTGGAGGTTTAGTCGTTGCTGGGTCACCAGCAATTTTCTATTATGCAACACCTCACAAAAACACTTATTAATCAGCGCTGACCAGAGGACCCTTTCAGAGACAAGGAGAGACAGAAAGAGGTGACAAGACACAGAGACACAGCAGAAAAAAGTTCACAGTGTCTAATGCTGCAAACAACATCATCAAGCTGTTCTTTAAATGGTGCAACATCGCAAAGTTTAATACAAGCCAAAAGGATGGGAAGTACATCTCTCTCTATATATATTTATTTAATCACATCTCCCTCCCCCTCTCTTTATGTCCTTATTTTCTCTCCTGTCTCTCTATTCATCTCTCTTTGTCTCTCACTCTGTCTCTCCCTGTCCCTCTCTGTCTCTCTCTCTCTCTCTCTCTCTCTCTCTGTCTCTCTCTCTCTCTCTATCATACACACAGACACACATTATGTGTAGACGAATTTGTCCTTGAAACGTTTATCTTGTATATTATCGTTTTATGAGTATACTTAATGCATTTTATTCTGTAACAGGGTATACTTTTATATGTTCTAGTCATGTTCTAAACAATAAAATAATACAGCCTGTTACTGCATTTGGAATTCCCTGTTAAATTATTTACTCTATTAAAAAAACATAAAAAACAAAAACGTAAAAAAAAAAAATATATATAAAAAATAAAAATATTAAACATTAAATACAGCCTTATAAGCCATAAAGATAATCATACATCAGATATATGGTTGATTGAGTTTATTTCTCATATTAGAAATGATGGTTTGAAAACAAGGTCATTCTTAACGCTCTATAAGAGTATGCTTTATGTCATTGTATCGAATACATGGACATACCAATGTGTTTAAATGTACATAGCCATTTCTACTATATTATTCTGTACCTCCTTTGATTCAAATGACTGCCCACAGGATCAACTCTTAATAAATAAAAATGTGATTTCTAGCAACCAGTAAAAATTTGCTGACTGTTCACTTGTGTTTCATGTTGTGTAGTTTTGTTTTTGTCTTTCTTTGTTTTTTAGTATCATGTAATGACTTTAGCATCCTTATGCACTTACCAAATACTTTAGCTTTAACAAAGATAGGCTTTTTAATATTGTTCTCTTCAAAAGTACTTGATGTTCCTGCCTGGAGTAATCAAGTGTTACCTGAATTATTTAAGTCTTGGGATTAAAGGCCTGGTTGCTGGGTGCTGACAGCCTCTCATTGCAGGCAAAAAAAAAACCAACACATTTGTATTATTATTTTTGCTCTGTTATGTATTGTGTTTTTGATATCATTTGGGCAAATATAGCAAATCATTTAAATGCCCATGCAGAAAAATGCCTTTTTAAACATGACTTAGTCTGATAAAAAAAGGTTTCACAAAGCCTCTTTGCTTATCTTTGCTTACATACCTTAATGCAAGAGTATTTATATTTACAAATACGTTAATTAGTATCAAAATTGGTAATGTGTATAGAGAAATATTAGTAGAATGTTTACAACAGTAATACAAACTTGTATCCACAAACACACCTGTACACAAGCACACAGAAAATGCAAAAGCAACGTTAACATATTTATAGATTTTAATTAGTATGGTAAGAATAAGAATTACATTAAGTCCCGAAATGCTCTTTAAATATATATTTTTTCAGTAAAAATAACACTCAAATACCTGTCAATGACATAGTATTATTTTTATGTAATTAATGCATTACATTTTTATGGTATATATCTATACCATATTTTTGAACACTTTAAATGTTGGTCTGTCTGTTATGAATTATTATTTATTCTGTTTTATTTTATAAATAGTACGTACACTTTAAGGATGTGTACTATGCAATGGAATAGATTTTCACAGTTTGCACAAAACTGCAAATAAACATAAACATGGATATTTACTAAATTGAGGATTGAAGGTGAATTCAAAGTAAATTTGAAATTCAAGGTAAAAATAGTTGAACGAGAAAGACTCTCTAAGTCAGCTATGCTCCCTTCACTTTGAATTAACTTTGAACTCTTACTTAGTGAATAATTCTAAATGTGTAAATAAATACACCACAGCAAATTAAGAAAAATGTCCAAAAACATAAAGAGGGAAATTAGCAGTTTAAAAAAAAAAAAATCTACTCAATGGTTAATGTATTGTGAACCCTAAGATGGCATCATTTTACCTAATGTTTTCTTCAGTGTTATGTATCTTTTATGTGACGTGTTTTTTTGGTTTTTTAATTCGATTCATGGCTTGGGTTAGACTTAGGGCTAAGGCTAGGGTTCCAGGCTTGTCACAGTTTGTCCAAGATTGGTGGGAGTTACCTTCTTGGACACCAGCTGCTTTTCTTAGTATTGCTCTTCTTAATTTCGTGATATGCTGGGAGAAGAGCTGAGAGAGAGAATCCCACTATCTCTGCCTCCCCATCCCCTCTCCTGGGATATCAGTTTCGGAAGAGGAACTGTATTTTTGCTGGAAGCTGAGATAGCAGCTGCTGCCTGTAAGAGAAACTCCCATTAATCTCATGAAGGCCTGAACATGTATATCCTGATGCTGATCTGAGATTAAGGGTTCTGTTTTTTAATGACTGGGGTAACATCACTCACAGTGTAGCACAGGATTTGACCTGCTTATTGATTTGAATAAATTATCCTTGGATTAGAGTTGCGAAATGTAAACTTATTAGACAAAGATCATCTGATTCAGTGCTTGACCATGCTTAATTTGTGAAGGCAAATGTAGTGAAAAACAGTACACTACTGTATTTGCAAGCCTAAGTAAGTATTGATGTCTTTGGTTGGTTCATATAAAACTTTAATAAAAAAAGGACACTCCAGGCACCAATATAACTTTAAGGCCTTGGCTATGTTTTGATTTCCCTAATATACTTTATTTTTTGCAAGTTCAGGTCTTCAATGTTTTTGCCCAAAATAATAAATGTTTTGCAGCATGCAGCACCATAAACCTATCTCATCCACACCCCCTCATGCCAGCAATACTTCCTTATCAGTGTACACACAGTCAGCCAATAATGAGACAGAGTGAGCTGATGTTAATTCATAACATAGCTGCAGAAAAACTACTGTCAAAGAGGTAGTGAGGTCCTACCTATAGTCTCACTGGGTATCCTCACTTCCCATACAGGTTGCTTTGTTACACTTTGAATATTGTCTATATTGTTTTCGCACTGTAGTGACCACACTCCATTTTCTTTGTTGTTTGCTTTGTAGTTAATCTCAGTCAGAGCTGTCAGTGGCTATAAACAGAGCACGATTAACCATAATGTAACCTTAGATGGCTGCCTAGGGTCCAGGGGTTAGACAAGGGCCCCCGGAACCATGAATTTGCTTGGTCCCATCAACCATCCCTATGTGAAGAATAATGGAGGGGCAAACTGGTAGCCTGCCTAGGGCATGTCTAGGGCCTCGTGGGATCTTAATCCTCCTCTGTGTGTGCATACATTTGACGAGGAAGTCTTTTTCTTTAGTTAGAGGCATAGCTAAGGAGGCAGGCTTATGGTGCAGCATGTTTTTTTTTGCAAAAACTATAACGATTTGAGCATGACAAAAGCACAGCATATGAACTAGGCCAAACCATATCAAATGCATTAAATCTGTATTGGTGCCTGGTTCCGTAGCCTTAATTTGTTATATGCTGTAGATATAGTAACAACATATGCATATATTTCATATTAAACAGCAGATAACTAAAAAAAACAAATGGTCACATTGACTGCAGCTGAATAAAATGAGTCCACAGCACTTTGAAAGCTTAGAGCTTTTTTAGTGTGAATTCACTTGCAGAGTCTTTTACTTGATCTAAAGTGAAGGTACCCTGACCACTTCCGTCCATCGGAGTGGTCTGGGTGCCAATTCCCATCACCCTTATCCCTGCAAGTGTAATTATTGCAGTTTTTATAAGCCGCAATAATTACCTTGCAGGGTTAAGTCCTGCTCTAGTGGTTGTCTATCAGACAGCTACTAGAGGGACTTCCTTGCTCTTAGAACACAAATAGTGTTTTAAACGATGCTGGAAATCCTCACGCTATGCATGAGGACCATCAGCATCGCTGCAATCCCCATAGGAAAGCATTGAATAATGCTTTCATATGGGGATGTCTAATGCACACGCACGTCCATTGGCGCACATGCGCATTAGGTCTCCCCCGCTGGCTGACGTCAGCGGGGGAGAAGCGTGGGCGAAGCCTGACCCAGCGCCGAGGGACATTGCTGCTGGATTCAGGTAAGTCACTGAAGGGATTTTAACCCCTTCAGCAACATGGGACTAGGGGTGGGAAGGAGAGGGGCACTGCAGGGCCCTGCAGTGCCAGGAAAACGGATATGTTTTCCTGGCACTGGAGAGTCCCTTTAACCCCTTAAGGACCAAACTTCTGGAATAAAAGGGAATCATGACATGTCACACATGTCATGTGTCCTTAAGGGGTTAAAGACCCAGGAAAGTCTAGCATTCAAGAATACCCATGACCTTCACACTTTGGAATTTTGTTGAATCACCTAGGTTTGTAATTTTCAGATTTTCACTATAACAAATTAGGTCATCGTAGACCAGCTTAAACTGTAGAATTTACTTAGCGGAGAATTTTAATATCATTCACAGGAAGAAATGCATGAATAATGTGTGTTAAATATGCAGGGCATATATTGTATATGTTTTATACAATGACTTGAAAAATAACACAACTGCCTTAAATGATGTTTATATTATACAAATCATAACATAAATATTTACTGTACAAAGGCAACATGCAAAAATATGTATGAATTTAATATTAAAGTCAAAGTGTTATAATATCAGAATTACTAATACTCAAGCAAATACATTTAGATACATATATGTTTGAATAATATGTTCATGCCACCTTTATATAGTGTCGGAAACAATGCGGCTAGTAAAATAGTAGTCACCTTGCTAGAGGTCTTCATTGCGCTGACACTTTTTATTTTTGCAGTAGAAATCTAAACAAAAGTTGTTTTTAAGCTGATTTTGTATTGTCTATGTGCCAAAAAGGTAAAATAATCATGACGATTAAAAATAACTGAACTAGAAGGGAGAATTAGTAGAAAAAAGGAAGAAAAAAACCCAAAAAGGGATGTCTTATATAAAGACCGCCCAGAGGGTAAATACTTTTCCTCCCTCCCCCCCGCACTTTCCAGCCTTTTGAGTTTCCTTTTTCTTGTTAGAAGGGAGAATTAGTTTTTATCTGTAATGACAATGCCATGTTTTGCTTAACCTGTTTGACTTATGCATTATGTCTAGGTAATGTATGATTAACTGGGGAATACACAGCACTTTGAACATTTGTATTATTACTTATTATTTGCCAGGTTTGCTTATTATATTCATTGTGTGCATTAACATTCTATTTTGTTGAATTTAAAGCAATTTTATTTTTTTCTATTGAAAATGTACTCAAGGAAGAAAGGGGCAGACAGGGGATGTAGTATGACTGAACAATAGTGATGTCGCGAACAGAAAATTTACGGTTCGCGAACGGCGGACGCGAACTTCTGCAAACGCCGTAGACTTCAATGGGCAGGCAAATTTTAAAACCCACAGGGACTCTTTCTGGCCACAATAGTGATGAAAAAGTAGTTTCAAGGGGACTAACACCTGGACTGTGGCATGCCGGAGAGGGATCCATGGTAAAACTCACATGGAAAATTACACAGTTGATGCAGAGTCTGGTTTTAATCCATAAAGGGCATAAATCACCTAACATTCCTAAATCACAATGGATATGGATTGACACCTGACATATGACATATTGACACCTTGACATATGGATTGACACCTGTCCTCAGAGACCCTGATACATACTGACACAGAGCAGAATAGGGACTGTTCCCCCTACATAGGGTCACTTGGCAGATATGGATTGACACCTATCCTAAGAATCCCTGATACACACTGACACAGAGCAGAATAGGGACTGTTCCCCCTACATAGGGTCACTTGGCAGATATGGATTGACACCTGTCCTCAGCGACCCTGATACACACTGACACAGAGCAGAATAGGGACTGTTCCCCCTACATAGGGTCACTTGGCAGATATGGATTGACACCTGTCCTCGGGGATCCTGATACACACTGACACAGAGCAGAATAGGGAATATTCACTAAATGCCAAACATTGTTATACAGGGGAATATTCAGTAAATAAGGATAAGGGGGGGGGGGGACCTACTGTCCTCCCCCCTGGCCCCCACCCCTGCGCGGTGAGTGGGGGCCATAAATCACAATGGGGGGGACCTACTGTCCTCCCGCCCACCCCCACCCGTGAGTGGTGGGTAGGGGCCATAAAAATAATTAGGGGGGGGGGCCTACTGTATGATGTTGTATCAATCAGGTAGTGTAAGGGTTACACCCGCTTCACAGTGACAGACCAAACTCCCCGTTTAACGCACTGCAAACAACCGCAAACAGTCCATTTGCACAACTGCAAACTCCCCATTTGCACAAGGTTGGATACCAAGCTAGCCATGTCCGTTCCTTGTCCTCACTGATGTCATTGAAGGTCTCTTCCTCCACCCAGCCACGTACAACACCAAGGGTCCCTGAAAGTATGCTAATAAACTGAAAAAAGAAAAAATCTCCCAAGAAGGAGATCTAAAACTGGCATAGGAAAAGGTTAGACAACTATAATAAAGTGATAACTACAAATCCTAGTGAGCATAGGTGTATAATAGAGGGAGAAAGGGAAAGCAGAGTAATGCTTCCTAATACCGTGGTTAGTACCCTTTGTTAAAGTAAATTGAGTAATGGACAAAAGTCTTTATTGTATCATTTATAAATAACAAAGGGATACTATACTCATTCCCCTATAGTGGCTAATTGTGTAATAATGGTAATACTATTACCTATTATATAATATTAGCAGGGGCAAGGAAATTCCCTCTAAATAGATTGGTAAAGGCAGAGAGTATGGAGACCGGAGTGATAAAGTGTCAATAAGGTGATATAAAGTTAAATGTATCACAGACACACAGCCACCCTTTCTCTTAGCTAGTTTCCAGAAATGCTGGATAGGTAGAAGGGCTATAAAGACTCAGAGAGGTCTAAGAAGAATCCTTTAAACTAGCCCTAATCTCATTAAACACCTTTAAGGGTGTTCTAAGCTAAAGCTCAATCTAAACGTTTAGATGACTGCCTGAATTCCCATCACAGATGCTGGCTAGGAATAACAGTGTGCAAGACAAAGAGTGGGTCTAAGTGCCCATAGTGCAGTAAAGTGTCCCTAGTGAAGTGAAAAAGAGAATAACGAGCTGGCACCCAAGAGAATAATGAGCTGGCGGCCTATCAGGGGACGTGTATATGGCATCGATTTTAGGAACCGGGAGATGGAAAAAGATGCTTGGTCGGTCCTCCTACTTCAAATTTGGGGCACTGCGCGTGCAGTCTAATGTGCCACCAGATAGGAGTGGTGTGTTAAGTAGTACTATTCCTATCAGTTTAATCCCTGTTATGCGCCTTTTTTTTGGTTTGGTTTTTGAAGCCATAGTGCAGCACCAGAGGGCCGAAAAATTAGGCATGTACACATGCCTGAAAAATTAGGTATTGTTGCAGCCGCTGCTGTGGCAGTGGCCATAAAAATTGATGTTTGTTTCCCAGGCAGAAAGTGTCCTAAAACATTGCGGCTTGAACCCTAGTTGGTGGCGGATAAGTCACGCAAGTCAACCGGCATTCAGAGCTAAAATACAGCAGCGTGTGGACCATTTTTAGCCCAAGGCAGCTCATCTCATCAGGCCTTTTTTTAGTCGAATGTATCGCCCACTGTCAGTCCCTTCGGGATCCATCCCTCATTCATCATAATAAAGGTGAGGTAATCTAGACTTTTTTGACCTAGGCGACTTATCTTCTCAGTGACAATACCTCCTGCTGCACTGAAGGTCCTTTCTGACAGGACACTTGAAGCGGGGCAGGCCAAAAGTTCTATCCCAAATTGGGATAGCTCAGGCCACAGGTCAAGCCTGCACACCCAGTAGTCAAGGGGTTCATCGCTCCTCAGAGTGTCGATATCTGCAGTTAAGGCGAGGTAGTCTGCTACCTGTCGGTCGAGTCGTTCTCTGAGGGTGGATCCCGAAGGGCTGTGGCGATGCGTAGGACTTAAAAAGCTCCACATGTCCTCCATCAACAACACGTCTTTAAAGCGTCCTGTCCTTGCCGGCGTGGTCGTGGGAGGAGGAGGATGACTTTCACCTCTTCCCCTGTTAGATTCCCGTTGTGCTGTGACATCACCCTTATACGCTGTGTATACTTTTTAATTTATTTTGCAAATGCTGCATCCTTTCTGACTTGTTGTAATTTGGTAACATTTCCGCCACTTTCTGCTTATACCGGGGGTCTAGTAGCGTGGACACCCAGTACAGGTCGTTCTCCTTCAGCCTTTTTATACGAGGGTCCCTCAATAGGCACGACAGCATGAAAGACCCCATTTGCACAAGGTTGGATGCCGAGCTACTCATTTTCAGTTCCTCCTCCTCAGTGATCTCAATGAAGGTATGTTCTTCCCCCCAGCCACGTACAACACCACGGGTACCAGATAGGTGACAACGAGCACCCTGGGATGCCTGTTGTGGTTGGTCTTCCTCCTTCTCCTCCTGAAAGCCACATTCCTCCTCTGACTCCTCTTCCTCACAATCCTCTTCCAGCGTTGCCGCAGGTCCAGCAAGCGATGCTGATAAGGCTGTTTCTGGTGGTGATGGTGACCACAACTCTTCCTCTTCCTCTTCACGCTCATCTACGGCCTGATCCAGCACTCTTCGCAGGGCATACTCCAGGAAGAAAACAAATGGTATGATGTCGCTGATGGTGCCTTCAGTTCGACTGACTAGGTTTGTCACCTCCTCAAAAGGACGCATGAGCCTACAGGCATTGCGCATGAGCGTCCAGTAACGTGGCAAAAAAATTCCCAGCTCCCCAGAGGCTGTCCTAGCACCCCGGTCATACAAATATTCATTAACAGCTTTTTCTTGTTTGAGCAGGCGGTCGAACATTAGGAGTGTTGAATTCCAACGTGTCGGGCTGTCGCAAATCAAGCACCTCACTGGCATGTTGTTTCGCCGCTGGATATCGGCAAAGTGCGCCATGGCCGTGTAGGAACGCCTGAAATGGCCACATACCTTCCTGGCCTGCTTCAGGACGTCCTGTAAGCCTGTGTACTTATGCACAAAGCGTTGTATGATCAGATTACACGCATGTGCCATGCACGGCACATGTGTCAACTTGCCCAACTTCAATGCCGCCAACAAATTTGTTCCGTTGTCACAAACCTCTTTGCCGATATCCAGTTGCTGCGGAGTCAGCCACTTTTCCACCTGTGCGTTCAGGGCAGACAGGAGTGCTTGTCCGGTGTGACTCTGCTTTCAAGCAAGTCAAACCCAAGACGGCGTGACACTGCCGTATCCAGGATGTGGAATAGTACCTGGGGAGCTGGGGGGGGGTGCCGTTGATGTGGAGCAAGACGCAGCAGCAGAAGAGGACTCAGCCGAGGAGGTTATGGAAGAGGATGGAGTAGGAGGAGTAGAGGAGGTAGCAGCAGGCCTGCCTGCAAGTCGTGGCGGTGTCACCAACTCCTCTGCAGAGCCACTCATTCCATGCTTGGCAGCCGTCAGCAGGTTTACCCAATGCGCAGTGTAGGTGATATACCTGCCCATACCATGCTTTGCAGACCAGGTATCATTGGTCAGATGGACCCTTGCCCCAACACTGTGTGCCAGACATGCCATTACTTCCTTTTGCACAATGGAGTACAGGTTGGGGATTGCCTTTTGTGAAAAGAAATTTTGTCCGGGTACCTTCCACTGCGGTGTCCCAATAGGTACAAATTCTTTGAGCGCCTCAGACTCCACCAGCTTGTATGGTAAAAGCTGGCGGGCTAATAGTTCAGACAAGCCAGCTGTCAGACGCTGGGCAAGGGGGTGACTTTCTGACATTGGCTTCTTACGCTCAAACATGTCCTTGACAGACACATGACTGTGGGCAGATGAGTGGGAACTGCTCAATGCGAGAGACGGAGTGGCGGATGGTTTAGAGGGGGCAAGGAGGACAGCAGTGGTTGACGTGGCTAAAGATGCTTGACCAGGAGGAGGATGGCGGCTTTGAGTTTGTGTGCTGCTTGTACTCATGTGTTGATCCCATAGGCGTTTGTGATGTGCGATCATGTGCCTACGCAAAGCAGTTGTACCTAGGTGGGTGTTGGACTTCCCACGACTCAGTTTCTTTTGGCACAGGTTGCAAATGGCATCGCTGTTGTCAGAGGCAGACACACAAAAAAATGCCACACTGCTGTGCTCTGCAATGACGGCATTCTGGTGGTGGACACAGCATGCGTTGATTGGCGTGCTGTCGGGCTGACCCCGGTTGCCGATGCATGCTGTCTGACTGTGCCACTAGCTCCTTGCGACGACCTCCCCCTGCTTCCAACTCTTCTCCTCCTCCTCCTCTCTGTCTCCCCATCTGAACTTTCGCCCTGTTCTTCTTCTTGCCGAGCGGGCACCCACGTGACATCCATGGACGCATCGTCATCATCAACCGCTTCACTTGTATCTGACAACTCAGCAAAGGAAGCAGCAGCGGGTACAACATCATCATCATCACACCGTACGTCCATGTGTGTAATGCTGCCTGCCTGAGATATATCCCTGTTATCTACATCCTCTGGCAATAATGGTTGCGCATCACTCATTTCTTCAAACGGATGTGTAAATAACTCCTCTGACATACCAAGTGAAGCGGCTGTGGTGCTAGTGTTGGTGGTTGCGGCAGGCGAGTGAGTGGTATCTTGAGAGGTGCCCGAAGCTAAGCTGGAGGGGGATGGTGCGTCAAGGTTCCGAGCCGAAGCTGTAGAAGATTGGATGTCCTGTGTTAGCCAGTCAACTATGTCCTCAGAACTTTTCAAGTTCAGGGTACGTGGCCTCTGAAAACTGGGCATTATTCTAGGGCAAAAGGGAATCACAGCACCATGACCACGATGGCCCCTGCGGGGTGGCCTGCCTCTGCCTGTCATTTTTTTTTTGGATTAATGGTACTATGCGTGCAAGCTACTGTGCGACCAGATATGAGTGGCACTGTGCAGTGGCAGAGGTTGGCAGAGTACACGCTGTAGGCCTGACACACCCGCTTGAAGACAACTAACTGCTATTCAATCTATAACGGTGAAATTTTTTTTTGTTTTTATATCAACGCTATTGTGACACCAGATATGAGTGGCAATGTACACTTGCAGAGGTTGGCAGAGTACACGCTGAAGGCCTGACACCCGCTTTAAGGACACTGACTGCTATTAGCTTACAGTGAAAAACTTTTTTTCTTTTTAAAGGCACGCTATAGTGACACCAGATATGAGTGGCAAAGTGCACTTGCAGAGGTTGGCAGAGCACATGCTGAAGGCCTGACACCCGCTTTAAGGACACTGACTGCTATTAGCTTACAGTGAAAAACTTTTTTTCTTTTTAAAGGCACGCTATAGTGACACCAGATATGAGTGGCAAAGTACACTGGCAGAGGTTGGCAGAGTACACGCTGAAGGCCTGACACCTAACTGCTAGACAACTAACTGCTATTCAATCTATTACAGTGAATTTTTTATTTTTTTTTAAATGCAAGCTTAAGCTATTGTGACACCAGATATGAGTGGTGGCACTGGGCAAGTGGGCACAGTCTGACACAGAAGCTGGCAGGCAGGCCACTGCAATTACATTACATTAAAAAAAAAAAAAAAGCAGACTGATGTTCTAGCCCTAAAAAGGGCTTTTTGGGGTGCTGTCCTTAGAGCAGAGATCAGATGAGTCATTCAGGACTGTAGTGGACACTGAATACCCTAGCCTTCCTATCAATTTCCCTATCAAATGAGCAGCAGCTACACTTTCCCTCCTCTATCTAAGAATGCAGCTTCAGAATGAATCTAAAATGGATGTACAGGAGGTGGGATGGTCTGGAAGGGAGGGTCTGCTGCTAATTTGCTGGAATGTGTCTGCTGACCGTGAGGCACAGGGTCAAAGTTTACTCAATGATGACGAATAGGGGGCGGATCGAACCACGCATGTGTTCACCCGGCCTGGCGAACGCGAACATGCTATGTTCGCCTGGAACTATTTGCCAGCGAACAGTTCGGTACATCACTACTGAACAATGAGAACAATGAATGTACAATGTATGTAGAACAGAATGACATTGGTTTAAAATAATCTGTCTGGACTTAATAACATAAATAAATAAGAATAATAAAATAATAAAGAAATATATATATTTTACATGCATCATAAATGCAAGAATTTAAGTGCTTTATTCATTTCAGAAAATGTTATTGATTCTGTGATGGTAATTATGTAGTCTTAAAACAAGTTGCCTATTGAAATGTTGGCACTGGCTGATACCATTCTCTTAATTTATGGCTTCTTTTTGAAAAAAACTAAACAAAAAACATTAGAGAGAGGCAGAAGTAACATATACTAGGGAAGAGTGTTTTATAGTAGAATAATACCATCAAAGGATTTTGGAGATATAAATCACAAACTGAGATTTAGCATCCCATATAATGCTATTTTTGTAGAATGCAGTTTTTCTTCCATTCAAACACTGACATGCACACCCACAACTGAAAAACACACACATTGACACACATATGCTTGAGATATCATGAAGGCGAAGTGCAGCATTAATTACCCTTAAGTCAACAACTATTTGTCCAGCTGTTGCCTGAGTTGTGTTGGAGATGAGGAGGCATCAATCATTTATCTGGTGGCAACAAGCATATTTTCAAAGTCTACTGACACCTTCCTGTCAAAATACAATGGTAATCTTTCTGGAGTCAATGAGAAAATAAGAATTTTAATAATTATAAATAAAACCAAAACAAAACAATGTTTTTATCTCATGAATACAGCAATGTAATTCATGTTTATTTTGAAAAGATAAAATATTGGTGATTATTTGTAGTGATCGCTAAATGCAGTTAAACGGAACTACACAGGTCAAATAAATACTCTCAGAGAAGGTTGGTTTCAGCAACGTTAGTGTATAAAAAGTCAATTTAACTTGAACCATAGTATGGTTTCTAAAAATGGGATTATTTACAAAGTAAGGTGTTTATATAGAAATGATTGAACAGCGATGGGTTGACAGTCTGAGTGGAAAACTGAAACAGCTGAGTTGTAAAAAAAAAAAAAATGCTAACCTATTCTCTGTGAAGCATTTTTCCAACTTGAGTTGTGGCCTAAATTTTGGATGCTGGTTTGCAGTTCTCCAATACTTAACCCATGTAAAAACACAGCAATATACACAGCAAAACACGTGAAAACCATGTTAATATTTATACATTTTGTTTTCTTTTTGTGTTTTTGTACAGCTATAATATATATTTTTTTTAATACAGATTAAAGGAACAATCTAAGAACCATAACAACTACAGCATGCTCACTACAGACATTCCCAGATTGGATAACCCCTGACTATGCTATTTAAAAAAAAAACAACTGTGTTTCAAGACTCTCCTCTGACCTTTACCGTGACATTTCTCAGACAGAACTCTTTTTCTACTTCAAAATCAGTCCCTTCTTCCTAGTTTAATTATGAATCCACAAACTGTGAAACAGCACAGCATATGAGCGACTGTACCCGTCCCCCTCTCTGATCTAGTGCACTATCACATCTATTTATTCCCAGCTAGTTCAAGCTTGCTTCCTTCTGCCCTGTCATTTCTAAACACTGCAGGAAAGAAATCTTGGCCATACAGTTTTCCCCGAGCAATGGGATGCAATAATTGATATCACATCCTAACTCACCATATATGTAATAATTTTAGAAGATAATACTCAGGTCAACGTTAGCTCTGACAAATCTTTTACTATTTGTAACAGAGGCTGAGTAGATTGACAGCATTATCTTATGATTCAGTAGACATGGGGCATTTGACATCATCAATTCAGTCCTGATTTCTGTGGCTAACAGTTCTTTAAATGCTTTTGTTTGTCTTTTCAGTCATGGAAACTGTTCCACTATATCTGTATGGTGTATGGATTTAATTTGGTGCGACTGCACTGGTGTGACTGTAGCACGCAATCTCTGTCCATAGCCTCTGCAAGGTAACATTTAAAGCGAGGATACATTTTAAACGTACAGTAAGTTTATAGTCTTCATAATAATTTTCATTACGATGACATTTGGATAAAATATATTCTCTATCATGTCACGTTTATATGAAAGGTATAGTTTAATCACAGCTTTTGTACTGAGCGGGCATAATATTTGTGCTCTGGGACATTCCCCATTGATTATATGTGAAAAGATAAAATGGATATACAAATTCTATAGTGAAACAGTTCATAATAACATGCTTTTCATTTTTCCGAACGTGACAATGCTACGATAGAAAATGTTAATATTAGTAAAATAGGTAATTTATTGGCACATTGATTAGTGCATAGATTACTTGGAAATTAATTAGTGCAATTAAACAATAAAGATCCTGATGTTGATCCTCATCTCCCGTAGAAGAAGGATAACTTGTATATGATTGTTTTCTGTCTGTGCAGCATTTTTAGGCTTAAACAACCGCTATACAATTTCGGGTCCAAATTTACTCAAAGATGAGATATATTATTAGACAAGGAAAGATTCCTTCCTGACATGACTAATTTAATTTTTGTTTTCACTGCTGTTTTTTTGGCACGTTAAGGCTTGAAGCCTCTTCCTCTCCTCCTGCTCCTCAACGCAAGGAATTGTCAATGGTTTTATGTTATGTGTTTATATTGCCTTTTCATAGTTTTATATGTACAGTACTGCTACACTTGGGCTTGTACACGTTCATAGTTGTTTAAATTGTAATATGGGGAAAAAAGCAATAAGGATTAAAATTAAAAAAAGAAAAGGAAAGTGTGGTATGGTGCTAATCAGTATAATACGTACATCTATTTTATATCTTTTTTTGTTATTACCAAATCATAACAATTTTACAAAGATTATATTGTTATTGATTTCTAACCCATCAATTATTCATCAAAGGTAAAACCTTTCCATTTATTTTTTATTTTTTTATTTTTTTTACTAGCATGAGCACTTTTGTTTTAGAATTATTACATTATACAAAAACAAATGTAGGGAGAGGACATATCCTCACGTATCCCATCATATGAATACCATGCCCTCTCTCCAAACCTTTATCTATATTTTCTATTTCTCTTATTTATTTTTATTCTCATTATGCCTTTATACAGGTTCAATGAGTTTTCAGAGCCTTTGGTAAAATAACGTAAAACTGTATTTACAGAAGGAATGTTTTTACCCACTTCATTTTGTTTTCTTTTCTGTCTGCTTTATTAAAAATTAGTTTCGGTACCCCTGCTTAATTGCATTCTCTTCAATATATGTATGTAAATATGTTTGAAAAACTATGTTAGAAATTAAATAATTGCAAAAATTATTTTCATACAGTTTGATTCATGTAAACCCTTACAGCTAGATTAAGATAATGATGCAACTGAGAAGGGATTTGTCAAAGGGTTAATGTAACATTCTCAGAGAAAGCCTTTCGACCTAGTCATAGAAAAATATTTAAACACAGTCACAATGTACTTTTACTACTGTTCATGCAAAGCAGGATAATGATGAATGACAGAAAAGTTCATAATGATTGATTGCTTTTCAAAACAATGGACGCTGTAGATATTTACTCATGAGTTGAAGAATAAATTAGTTATCTGTAAGAGAGTATAATTTTATTTACAACAGCAATAAAAATAGCCCATGGCGACAATTATTAAATGATCAAAATACATCTACTCTGAGCAACTAGATAAATATTTTTTAAGCCTTTACATTGATTTGACTCAGTTTGTAAGAAACAAAAATGCAATGAAGATTCCTGCACAAAAATATATTTAAGATCTTTATTTTTATTTGAAACTGATGCTTATTGAACAATGACCAATCAAAGTGAAAGATATTAGATGACAAGTACCGTATTTATCGGCGTATAACACGCACTTTTTCTCCCTGAAAATAGGGAGAAAATCATGGGTGCGTGTTATACGCCGATATCCCACATTTACTTACCTGTCTTGAAGTGTGGGCCGGCTTCACAGCGCGCACCGCGGTACTGGAACTTAAATTTCAGGTTCCGGTTTCCGGCGGGACTGAAAGGAAGTGTGCACACTATTGTGTGCACACTTCCTTTCAGTCCCGCCGGAAACCGGAACCTGAAATTTAAGTTCCACAACCGGCGGGACTGAAAGGAAGTGTGCACACAATAGTGTGCACACTTCCTTTCAGTCCCGCCGGAAACCGGAACCTGAAATTTAAGTTCCAGTACCGCGGTGCGCGCTGTGAAGCCGGCCCACGCTTCAAGACAGGTAAGTAAATATGGGACAGAGGGAAAGTGCACTAGGGGACACTATGGGAGGGGCACTATGGGGGGTGGAGAATACTATGGGAGGGGGGAAGAATACTATGGAAGGGGGGGAACACTATGGGATGAGGGGGGAACACTATGGGATGAGGGGGGAACACTATGGAAGGGGGGAGAATACTATGGGGGGGAGAATACTATGGGAGGGGGTGAAGAATACTATGGAAGGGGGGGAACCCTATGGGATGAGGGGGGGGGAGAATACTATGGGGGGAGAATACTATGGGAGGGGGGGAGAATACTATGGGAGGGGGGGAGAATACTATGGGAGGGGGGGAAGAATACTATGGGGAGGGGGGGAAGAATACTATGGAAAGGGGGGGGGAACACTATGGGATGAGGGGGGGGAATACTATGGGAGGGGTGGAAATTTCCTGGAATTTCCTTCTGAAAAAGAGGTGCGTGTTATACGCCGGCGCGTGTTATACGCCGATAAATACGGTAATTTTAAACTTGTCTGAATGCACTTGGAGTGGATAGGATCATAATACTCTTTGTAAGATATACAACCAAAACTTTATTTCACCTAATCAAAAAAAGAGGGCAATATTTAAACTGAATAATAGAAATGTATCAAGTCTAACGCTTGGCAAAGGACATCTTTGTGAGTTTAAATGTTGCTTTCTTGTTTGATTATGGTAGAATATTGTCTTGCTTTTGAATAGCTTAGAAAGGCCTCTATTTAATATTGCTGGATATGTTTTTAGATAAACTTTTAAAATTATTTAATACTCTGAAAAATATTTAAATTTGGTAATATTTTGATATTTTCTGATATATTGCTATATTTGTTTTATACATGGTACATACATGTTTGAAAAAAAAATAATTTTAATTATCCAAAAATGTTAAATAATTTAGAAAGATTTTCCACCAATTTAAATCAAGGCTAGAGAGTCGGATGACCTAGTCAATCCAACCAAATAAAGAAAACATAGAAATGATGTATCATCTAATAATCTTGACTTTTATTGTCACTAGGATAGCGTCTAACCTTACAGGACTAGATAAATGATTAAGAAGTGTGGAGATTTTTGGGGGTTTTCAAAAGGTTGCATAACAGACATAGATAATGCAATTTGGCCTGGACGGTTTTGACAAAAAGAAAATGACTCAATGATCAGGTATACTATAACATTATATCAACCTTGGATTGTACAATTTCATCTTTCTGGAAACTCCTTCTATACTATTTAATGGGGTACTCTGAGCACCATATCCACTACAGTTCACTGTAGTAGTTCTGGTATAATGAGTATAGTAGTACACTAAAAAGATTAGAACACCCTCTCTATCCTTTGGTATCCGTAGAACACATCTTGGAAACATATTGCCTTTGGTTGTATCACTTTGGTTGTGTCACATTTCAATTCGCTCTCTATTAGTGCTAAACGTTCTCACTCATTTTTCTTGTTTTTACTTTTCCTTACTCTTACTCTTACAGATTTCATTAAATGTTTTCACGAATCTACTCCAGAAAGAATAAATAATAAAATATAGTGTGTGAGATGAAATAAATATTAAAAACACTTGTGGAATAATAACACAATTCCACCCAAAAAAAGAACAAAATAAAAATAAGGTGAAAATATAAAACATAAAACATGCAAATATACTCTTCATATGGCCACAAACCCAGAATACAAAAATGTATTGCGTAATATAGATTAATCAACATAAATTGATTAAGTTGCACACACATTTTTTTTAGCCCATAAATACTGGCTCAAGTTTATACAGCATCGGTCTAACGATCGTGAGAAGTTTGGAGTCCTACATTTTTTTTACATATAAGCAAGAGAAAGGCTTCTCCAACCATCGAGCACTATGGGTAAAACAGTACATCAATGCTTCTCAGTGCGTTTTGACCCTATGTCTTTCTCAGGTGCTCTGAACTTTTACTGCCCTCTTCTTCGTTATTTCCTCCATGTTTGACATTGTGGAGTTATATAAAGGTGATGGATACGGAGGAAGTGATGTGGGAAAATATTATAATTTACTGGACTATATATGTGAAAGAAGGCAGTAAAAGTTCAGAGTACCTGAGGATGACATTGGGTCGAAACACATTATACGCGTTGCTGTAATGCTACTGATAAAACATTTTTCAGTTGTAATCAAAATTATTCTACCCCATTAAAAATCAGGTTTATTGTCAACATTTACAGATTTTCAGCTGTTTGCAATGACCAAATCAAACAAAATAAATTGAAATAACTCAACGCAACGAATACTTCAAGTGACTATCCCAAATTCAACCAAAAATGCAACTTATAATTACCGTATATACTCGAGTATAAGCCGACCCGAATATAAGCCGAGGCCCCTAATTTTATCCCAAAAAACTGGGAAAACTTATTGACTCGAGTATAAGACTAGGGTGGGAAATGCAGCAGCTACTGGTAAATTTCTAAATAAAATTAGATCCTAAAAAAATATATATTAATTGAATATTTATTTACAGTGTGTGTATAATGAATGCAGTGTGTGCGTATGTGTGTGTGTATGAGTGCAGCGTGTGTGTATGAGTGCAGCGTGTGTGTATGAGTGCAGTGTGTGTGTGCATGAATGCAGTGTGTGTGTGCATGAATGCAGTGTGTGTGTGCATGAATGCAGTGTGTGAATGCAGTGTGTGCAGGGCCGGTGCAAGGATATTTGCCGCCGTAGGCAAAAAAAATTTTGCCGCCCCCTCCCCCCCCATATGTCCTGACTTCCCCTCCTCCTCCCTCAGTGGTCCTTACCTCCCCACCCCCGTGTTCCTTCACTCCCCCCCCAGTGGTCCTGACTCACCCCTCCCCTAGTGGTCCTTACCCTCCCCTCCCCTAGTGGTCCTTACTTCCCCCTCCCCTCCCATAGTGGTCCTTATCCCACCCCCTCCCTCTCATAGTGGTCCTTATCCCCCTTCTCCCTCCCATAGTGTTCCTTATCCCCCCCATCCCTCCCATAGTGGTCCATATACCCCCCCCTCCCTCCCATAATGGTCCTTATACCCCCCTCCCTCCCATAGTGGTCCTTATCCCACCCCCTCCCATAGTGGTCCTTATACCCCCCCTCCCTCCCATAGTGGTCCTTATACCCCCCCTCCCTCCCATAGTGGTCCTTATACCCCCCTCCCTCCAATAGTGGTCCTTATCCCCCCTCCCTCCCTCCCATAGTGGTCCTTATCCCCCCCTCCCTCCCATAGTGGTCCTTATACCCCCCTCCCTCCCATAGTGGTCCTTATACCCCCCCTCCCTCCCATAGTGGTCCTTATACCCCCCTCCCTCCCATAGTGGTCCTTATACCCCCCTCCCTCCCATAGTGGTCCTTATACCCCCCCTCCCTCCCATAGTGGTCCTTATACCCCCCCTCCCTCCCATAGTGGTCCTTATACCCCCCCTCCCTCCCATAGCGGTCCTTATACCCCCCTCCCTCCCATAGTGGTCCTTAACCCACCCCCTCCCTCCCATAGTGGTCCTTATACCCCCCCCCCTCCCATAGTGGTCCTTATACCCCCCTCCCTCCAATAGTGGTCCTTATCCCCCCTCCCTCCCTCCCATAGTGGTCCTTATCCCCCCCTCCCTCCCATAGTGGTCCTTATACCCCCCTCCCTCCCATAGTGGTCCTTATACCCCCCCTCCCTCCCATAGTGGTCCTTATACCCCCCTCCCTCCCATAGTGGTCCTTATACCCCCCTCCCTCCCATAGTGGTCCTTATACCCCCCCTCCCTCCCATAGTGGTCCTTATCCCCCCCCCCTCCCTCCCATAGTGGTCCTTATACCCCCCCTCCCTCCCATAGCGGTCCTTATACCCCCCTCCCTCCCATAGTGGTCCTTAACCCACCCCCTCCCTCCCATAGTGGTCCTTATACCCCCCCCCCCTCCCATAGTGGTCCTTATACCCCTTTTTTTATTTTATTATTAATTTTTTTTTATTTTTTTTTCGTCCCCCCTCCCTGCTTGATATATGGCAGGGAGGGGGGCTCTCCTTCCCTGGTGGTCCAGTGGCAGTTCAGTGGGGGGGAGAGGGGGGCTGGCAGAGCTGTACTTACCTGTCCTGCAGCTCCTGTCAGCTCTCTCCTCCTCTGCGCCCTCCGTTCTGCTCTTCTGTCAGCTCCCAGTGTAAATCTCGCGAGAGCCGCGGCTCTCGCGAGACTTACACTGGGAGCTGACCGAGGTGCTGAACGGACCGGCGGAGGAGGAGAGAGCTGACAGGAGCTGCAGAAAAGGTAAGTACAGCTCTGCCAGCCCCCCTCTCCCCCCAGTCTGTATTATGGCAATGCAAATTGCCATAATACAGACTCTGACTCGAGTATAAGCCGAGTTGGGGTTTTTCAGCCCAAAAAATGGGCTGAAAAACTCGGCTTATACTCGAGTATATACGGTACTTCTCCAGTTTCAAAATTATTCATTATTATGTATGTTTATAGTTTTCCCAAGAAAGTATTGACACATTATCAAATTGCCATTTGAATTCAGTTAACTTATGTTTAAATTCTGTTGTAATTAACTCCTTAACTTCTAGAACTGAATATCAACATTATTCCTTTCATGTACTTTGCACAATGAAATCTAGTCCATAAAGCCTCAATCACCTTCATTTATACTCTAAGAATGATTACCAGTCTGTAGCACAGGGATCTCAACTTTGACCTCCCAGCCTACAACTCCCAGAATTATTTGAATGTATAACTAGTATGAGAATTATGAGAGTTGTAGTCCAGCAACATCCGGGGGCCAGATTTCGAGAAGGTAAACCTGCTGTAGAAGAACAAATTTCTCTGCCAGATACTCATTTAATGTCTGCAATTGTGCAGAATATTTATGTTCACCTCCTCTTTCAGACAAAGCAAGCAAGTTTCAATGGGTCCTACTGTTACTACAGTCATGGAGGGTGGAGAAGTGAAGGAGTACTACCATTTTACAGTTAACATAACATTAGCATTGCAGAAATTGAAAAAGATTGTTAAATTACTTTTTAGACACATTTATTTTATACATATATGACATGTACTGTATGCAGAAATAAATTTTTGCAATCGGTTGCCATTGTCAATGAGCTACAATGCTAGTAATGTCTTTAGGGTCCTTAGAAATGCCTATGAGTAGGTTACTAGACCGTTTTTATTTAGCTATTTTATGTCATACCTACTTTATGTGTGAACAATGGTATTTATGCTTTTTTTTCTTTTCTTTTTTTTTGTGTGCAGAGTAATACAAATAGCTTTGCAAGGCCACAATAGCATTAGCAAGCATACAATAAGACATGCATAACAGATTCATGGTCTTGATAAGTAAGCACATTTTTGTTAATAAGATGATTGCTACAGGCTAGATAGCATATGTCCAGATTGCTATATTGCAGTAAATTCTCAATTTTGTTTACCAACTGGACTGTGAGAGTAGATTAAGGAACTGTATAATACAACTATTATCAAAGAGAAATGGTCCTCAGTGCACATAGATTGGGTGGTCCTACCATGCTATCAGGTGTATGTCACGTAGAGTATAGGCTGGCTAGAGGACACATAAATCAGGCTTAACTCGCTGAGCAGGGTGGGTGCCATTTAAGTGGGACTGTCATTTATGCGTGAAAACCTGTCATTTTTGCCAGTAGGCAAGTTACACTGAGGTTATTGATTGGAGACACATGTTAAGACTACACAGAATACCAAGAACCAGTCTCAAATAAAAGGGAGCGTTCTAACAGAGTAGTGTAGCAGGGAAAAGTTAGGGTAAAGTAAGGGTGGAAAGAATAGAAACCGCTGGGGTCCCCAAAACAACATGGAACTTTCAACAGCTCAAATACACAAGCCGAGATACAAATGTCCCATAGCCAGTCAGTTTCAGCCCACACCAACCCGATAGAGGTTAGGTGAGAGTTCCAGAGTCCCCAGAAGGGGTTTGAGCGGGATCCGCCAGGCACACCTGTTTTTTTGGGTTTCCCTTCATTTTACACCCAGCAGAGGGAAGAGCTTTGTGTCTCTGATTGGGATGCTCAGCTTCCGCAAGAGTGTTATGGGTGGTCGGCTGTGGTGGAGGGTTCAGCAACAGTTGAGGAGCGCCAGTCTCGGGGGGCCAGAGAGTCAGCCAATGCCCTTAATGGGCCACGTTTTGCAGGCTCTGTCCAGGTCAGCTATGGAGCGTGCGCGGTGGATCAAGCCTCTGAGGGCTCCAGGTCTCACTGCCGAGTGGAGTTGAGGCGAGGAGGCTCCCTGGTCCCAGGCCTGTGCCACGGTCTGCCTCTGTGTGCTGCTGAATGGGGGCCCTGCAAAGTCCAAGTCTGGCCTCACCAAGGGAGAGCAGGGTCGGGTCGCGGTCATTCTGCGCCTTGCGAGTAATTTGCTCCGCTTGCATGGTCGCTACCGGGGAGCCGGTCTGTTGGTGATTCCCTGCCCTGGAAGGCGGTTGCCATTTTTGGTGGGTGCTGGACGCTGTTGGGTGCCGTTTTGTAATCTGCGGCCCTTTCTTGCCTCCTGTCTCTGGTCTGTCGCTTGGGGGTTCCGGTTGGGATTTGCTGCTCTTGTCGCCAGCTTCGCCCAGAAGGCCCCTAGTATAGCATAGAGTTTTACCTCTAGGCTCTCCTGGGCCTCCGGTCTGCATTGCGTGTTTAATAGCCTTGTGTGGCTATGGCAGGGGAGTACATCTTGTGTGTTGAGTTTCTTTTCGCAGTTTCGCTGTGTGAGTTGTCTGGGCCCATCCACTCCGTAGGCATTGGAGTGTTGACCAGGATATCCCTCCCAGCCCAGAGGGGGGGGAACAGGATTCTGTGTGGTCCCGCCGGGGGAAGAGACAGGGGACGGGAGATCGGCCGCTTCTCCCGCCCGACGTCCCCTCTAGGCCGTAACCGCTCTGTCTGGTTTTTGGTGGCCGGCATCCCGGTTTTCCAGACCGGAGCGCTCCAGCCATCGTCTGTGGTAATTAAGTCCCTTTGTGGGTCAAGTTGTGAGCGACAGGAGTCTCGTTTCGATGCTTGGTTGGGTTTTTGCTCGGGAGCTCCTGCTAGTTGCGACCATCCACCATGCTGGTCAGGCCCCGCCCCCTATTTATGCTTTTCTGCTACCATTTAATTTTAAATGTTTTCATTCTGGAAATATTTCTTGAAATATGAATAAATAAATGAATATTAATATTTTATTAGATGCTTTTCAAGAAGTGTCTTGGAATTAATTTCTGTAAGATCATTATTGCCAACATCCATAGTGTGACCTGTATTTTTGTAGTTTGTTTTTATTTATTTTTGAATGAGCTTATAATGTATTGGAAGTGGGTATAAAAAAACACAATAGGAAGAGAAATGTTACAGGGCAGTGACAGGGCAGGAAAGTAGCTGGATTGGAAGGTTAGAGTGAAGGGTAGTGTGCACCCACTAATTAAATTGAGAGTGTAAGATATGGGTTTGAGAAATGACAGTTACTCTGAGAGGTCATAGCCTATTCTGAAGAGATAGGTGTTAAGGGACTTATTAAAGAATTGAAAATAAGGGGAGACTCTGATGAGAGAAGGCAGGCTGTTCCATAGGAAGGGAGCTGCCCAAGAGAGTGCGACTTAGCAGTATGGGTAAAGGCAGCATACAAGAGAAGGTCACCAGCATCTATGAATTAGTGAAGAAACGTAGTGAGGGATAGAGTTGTTTAGAGATTTGCAGATAAGAATTTATATTTTTAACTTAATCCTATAGGGCACAGTCAATTAATGTAATGATTGAAAAAGCCAAGGAGTATGAGAGAAGCTATATGAGAGAAAAATAAGCCTGGCAGCAGCATTCATTATGGACTGTAAAGAGGCAGTATGGTTTCTGGAGAGACCAATTAGGAGAGAATTACAGTAAAAAATGTGAAAAATTACAAGAGCATTAACAAGCTTCTTAGTAGAATCTTGGCAAAAAAGAGCCGATGTGGGCAATGTTTTTAAGGTGGATTTGGTGGGATTTTGTGACAAACTGGATATAAGGTAGAATGATGAGGTCAGAATCAAAGATAACACCAAGGCAGTGAGCTTGCAAGAACAGATTAATGGGCATACCGTCAACATGCAGGAAGAGTGAGACAAGAGGATTACTTTTATGAGGAGGGAAGATAAAAAGCTCAGTTTTAGAAAGACTGAGTATTAGAAGGAGGGAGGACATCTAATCAGAGACAGTAGAGAGACAACCAGTAGATATGTTGTGAGATAGTAGGAGACAGATCGGTGAGGAGAGATATATAGCGTTGTCATAAGCCTATAGATGGTAGTGGAACGCAAGATAATTAATATGTTTACTGAGAGATATAGTACAAAGAGTCAAAATTAAAGGGACCAAGGGCAGTGCCCTGTGGCACTCCAAATTAGACAAAATGAGGAGGGGAGGTGTTACTTGAAAATTACACAAAATCATCATTGTGAAAAATAGGGAGAAACCATAAGTTAGTTTGAGAGAGCGATGAATGAAGGGTGGTAAATTATTTCCATAACTGATTAATCTTGTCAGTGAAATAGCATGCACATTTACCAGCTCCACACCACAAATCGATCTCAGTAAATCAAACATTCTTTCAGGGATATCACTTAAAACATTTTTTTGTTATTATATCCAATTGGAAAAACTGAGGCAAGTGTAGCTGATCTGGAAAAAGCTCCAAGGCCATGGCCTATTTTGCCTCAGTTTTGTCATGCAGGCTTAGTTCATGAACTCTCAATTGAATAAGCCTATATAAATATTTTATTTTTATTTCTTGTTCTGCAGTTGAATGATTATACTGTGCTAAAAGATCTAAAATAGCTAACAGTTAAATTTAGACATACCCTTCATGTTTCATTGATGGTTTATAAACAACACTCCAGTAACCAGCCTACCTTAGCAACATTCTCAACCCTCTTCTCAACAGTATTTATGACCTAAGGTCCACTTCCAGAACTTTACTTTTCATTACCCACTACAACAAGGACATGTATTCTTAAATTTACCATATGTGTAAATAACTATATGTTCTATATTTGTTAAATATGTAATGTTAACTTATTTAAATGGTCATCCAGCAGCTATCACTCTTTTCCAAGAGAATTATTTGAATAAAGGTTGTTCAATTGATCTCTAAAGACCTGTAGATCTCTTCTTGCATCTCAGCACCTTTTAATTCAAAGTTCAGAAGAATCACCATCTAATTCCACAGATAAATTCAATATTCTATACATGATTATATTTCAGATTTAAACTAAGGGGGAGATTTATCAAAGTATTTTGTTGTAAAAAGTTGCACAAAATTGTAGAAAAAGAAGAAATCCGCAATGGAATGTGCCGGCTGATTACACTGGTTTCTATGGTGATTGCCTGACATTTAGTACAGTTTGATAAATCTTCTCCAATATATCCTCCTTTCCCAACTACTCACAGCAACCAAATGTATGTTCTGTTCCTAATATTGGACCATATCCCAGTAACAATATCCAGTTCTCTAGATACTTCTTCTAAATATTTCAAAAACCAGAGCTTTCCCTTCTACCTTAATTCTTAATGTCTTTCTTTGCAAACCCATCTAGAAACCACTTAGGTGAAGTTTCTTTATGATAACCTAATACATTCATATGACCCAAATCTAATGTGGGAAACCTCCAATGCTTTAATGAAAGGTGGAAGGTAATATGATATCCAACGTGACACATAATTGGAAAAAATCTTTACACACCATTCAGACTTTGGAGATATGTGCTTATTCTTTCATTCAAATATACATAACAAAACAGTATTTCTATTTAGGCCATGCACAGTTTTTGAAATTTGTAATATCTCATAGAGCAAAATTTAATTCATAATTTCAACAACATTTTTATAGATGGCAAAAAATCTTGGAATATTGCTCTTTTAACTAGTGAATCCTAATGCCAAGAGAGCCTCTCAGCTCAATCATTTCTTTGACTCAACTCTCAGCAAAAACAAACAATTTATTATTTTTTTATTTCTATTTTCTTTTTTACAATACCTCCAGGTAACCAATATTTTTTTTTAAATATGTATAAAACTCCTTCAGACTGAGAACTTCTCTCAAAACAAGGTAAGCACCAGGTCTAGATGAACGTCCAGCTGATGTTATAAACGTATTTAATGTTATAAAATTCTGAAACACGTGTTGGAAACATGTTGACCTCATTCATTGATATAATTTTTCGGGAGGTTCTTCAAGAACAATTATTTTGCCTAAAGCTGGCAAAGGCCTACAACATTTATATTCTTACCACCTGTCATCTATTTTTAATTTAGTAATCAAGATACTGACTGAAATGTAAACTTCTGGCATTCCAGCCTTCCTCCCTTATTTCTGATATATCATTAGCTGGGATATCTAAGTGGATGTTATCCGGTGGAAGGGGTCAGGCAAGCCATGGCAGCAATAGTGCAGACAAGACAATATCATCAACTTCTGGGATTCCAACCTTTCTCACTGATTTCTGATATATCATCAGCTGGGATATCTAGGTGAATGTGATCTGATGGAAGGGATCAGGGAGACAAAAAATGATGACGACTTTTATTCTTCACAAAAGAGGACTTCTCCAAAGCTGTCCTTTAGCTTCTATATAATTTGACCCAACAATTGATCCTCTTCATTAGGCTTGACTTATTTTACATTTCAATATTGCCACTCACACCCTGAATGCCTATATAGATTTAATTTTAAATGATCCTCTAGTCACTTTACCTCATATCTTTGACAGATTTAGGTGCAGCACATTGGATTTAGTTAATTTGATGGTCTGCCATTGGGCTAAAATAGCAAAAAGGTCAAAGTCCCCCCTCCTTTACTTATCTTGCTTGTTACCTGGACTACCGATTGACCTAAGAATCTTGAAATTCATGTTCCCAGTGAATGCAAACATTTATATGAAGAAAATATTTAATTTTGTTGTAAGCCATATTTATCAATATCTATGAAAACTGTAATACAATTGCTTGTCTTGTTATAAATTTAGTATGTTTGCATGCTTTACTAAGTTGTATTTAATTTTATGTTTAAAACAATAATATCTGGCTATAGAGCACATGCAATTTGTATAGTTTAATTTATAATGACTAATATTGTTTCTCATTCATAAGAAGTACATTTTATCTTCTTGATATTTTATTGTGAAATCTCACCATTCCTGAATAAATAATAATAAGTCAAGCAAGTTCAAAATGTTTTCTACTCTCTTTTCAAGCATATTCTAAATAATTATGTTGATTTTCCTTGATTCCACCATTTGACTGCTCCTTTTCACTCTTTCGTTATCCATAAGATAAGTTTTCTATAATAGACCATGTACAATAGGTGTAAAATTTTTTAAAATATATGTCACAATGTTTGAAAATCATTCTACCGTGCTGGGGAAATAGTTGTTTGTGCTATGTGTTAATCAGATGCAAATTGAATGCAAATTGTTTTACACTGTTCACATTTGCTATTATAAAATAATAATGTAATTATGACAGTGTAAGGGCTTGTCAAATCTAAACTTTGTCAAAGTTTAACTTTTAAATAAGCCTATTTTTGCTTCATACGGATATTGGTTTTGTCATTTATTACTGATGATCTGTTAAAATATGTATAGGATAACACATGGCCAAACATGCTGATCAGTCTGTGAAACATGTTTTCCTATTAAAATAGGTGTGATTTATTAATTACTGAAATCATCCAAAAGTCAACGAGTTTTCTCAAGGATTATAGAAGATGAGACTTATGGATAGAACATGATTATAGATTTTATGTTCCCTTTAGAATACTAACGTACTCCATGTTTCTTAATGTTATCATTGTTGCAGTATGAACCAGATTTTCAAAACATAGATCTACATACCAAGGAACAAAACAAAGAGCTGAAAGCATTGTGAGTGTTGTAGAGTAACTGATAAGCATTTAAACTGCTAACTAATCTCTAAGCAGTATTTATAGATTATTTTAGTTTCTATTGATTACAAAAAAAATAAATTAGAACATTTCAACATTCATTGTCCTTGGATTTATGTAATTTGGAAAGTTAAAGGGACACTATATTTATCCATATCAATTTATCTCATATAAGTGGTCTGTGTGCAGTGGCCATGTCCTTTTAACTCAGCAATGTAAAATGATGCAGTTTTTTAGAAACTGCAATGTTTACATTGTAGTATTAAATCCCCATCTAGTGGCTGCCATAATGACAGCCACTAGTGGTGCTTCCACGACAATGACTGAGTAAAACATGGTCACATGAAATGGAAACTAATAGGAAAGCATTGAATATAATGCTTTACTATGGGTAAGCTTGGATGCAAGTGCATCAGATCCCCAATGCTCCTCTATTAGAATTGGATCATCGTGAAAAAGGCCAAGCCTCCTCTATGATGTCATGGGAGATGGACAGGTGAGCTACACTGTTGGAGCCTCAGCTCTTAAAAAAAGGTAAGTAAAACTTGATTTTAACCCCTTAAGGACACATGACATGTGTGACATGTCATGATTCCCTTTTATTCCAGAAGTTTGGTCCTTAAGGGGTTAAAGGCACAGAGTGGGGGTACCTGTATACAGCTAAGGATATGGGCACTATAGCATTAGGAAAACAGGTTTGTATTCCTAACGCTACTGTGTTCCTTTAAATAGATACATTGGGCAAATTTTACCTGGCTTTTTTTTTTTTTTTTTTTTACATTTCACTGAGCAATACATTGTGCTGAAGGGATGGCTTTAAGGTCAATATAAGATGAAACACTCATTTGTTATGAACAATTAGGATACAAAGAATATCAGTATACAGGACTTATTTCCATAAGATTTACTTGTCTTCCTCTGCTAGTGTTCCTTCCATCAGTGTGCAGTTCCATCTTGGGAAATTTTTTGACTATTACCATGAACATTTAATTCATATTCACAGATGTCTTAGTAGACATCTCTATGAACAGCAATCTGTTACCATTAGCCTAGGAATGGGCTACTTGCAAATCCGGAACATTCTTGGAAGTTAAATACCTTGTTACCCTGTAATGCTATGACAGTGTTGGGACTTGCTTGTCTTTGAAACTAATTACCTAATTGTTTGTCATAGGAAATAATTCCTCCTTTACAATTTCATTTTATGCTCTCTTATAATTAATTTGACAACAGACTTTCCTAGAAGAGCAAGCTTAAACTGACAGATATTAGTCCCTCATTTAGTCCATTGGGTTTGATGGCTTCTCCTCAGCTTGCCATATTTAAATTTTGTCAAAGAGAGCCTTACACTTGTACACACAAAAAGGAAAATAATTAAACATGTGAATCAGATCTCTTTTATCCTTTTGTAAGTGATGCATAAACAGTTCCAATCATATCAGGGAGTGACCTCCATCTAGTTGCCTTTTCTACTTTAAATCCTTTACCACCTCCCTGTTCTCTGCTGAGTTCCCTGTATGGCCCAGATTACAAGACTGTGCTCTACAATGGAATTTTTAGGAACATTATGTACATATATCTGCTTTGTAAGTTCTCTCATGACACGCATCCTCTTCTGATGTTAATTTCAGCAAGCAAATGGCTGAAATAGCACATCCAATAACTGCTGGTGTTACCATGTGGCCTCTTTAAGGTATCCAACAAAAATATATCATTAGTACAATATCAAAAGAGAACAATTGTTCATATTAACACCATTGTAATGGATCAAAATAACAAAGTAACAAATTAAATAAGAGAAGTGTGACACCAAGTAAAAGGAAATGACTACCTGACTTTATGATGTCAGCCAGGGATTCACTTTTGGTGGGCGGTTATGTGATCTATTCTCTATGCTACTAAATCTAGTGCAATTCATAACTGGGATCTACTCACCGTACAATACATGAATTCTTAGCAGTGGTGTAACAAAGAAAGGGTAGGGTTGAGAGAGATGAAAGGGGAAAACTATTTACATAAAGCTAGATAAGGCTTGGATGATTGAGAGAGAAATAAGTGAAGGAACGTTGAGCAGTAAACAGAGAGAGATGGCACATCTAGGTGTAGAAAAAGAGGGAAAGAAGGATGGAGGGGAAAGTTTGATGAGCGTGCTCATGCTTCTTACTCTTGTCTTAATAAGAATGATTTGTCCTATAAAAAATAACTAATTCTAATTCATCTTTATATATCTCCATTCAGCCATGGGTCCCACACCTTGTGGAATGATTTTGGTGAGTCATGTAATGAGGGAATGCCACCCATGGACCAATGTTCTCCCATTCTCCCATTGTCGTGTGAGTCGAGAGTGCAATTTTGGCCATCAATTTGATTTCAGCTCTCGTAAAGGTATATAAGTACTTAGAAAGAAAGAGGACACAAGGGTATAAGAGATATGGCTGTGTCTGCCTGACAAATCACTGGTGCGGAGACTGAGCTGCAGAGTTGCATATAGCAGAAAAAGTCAAAAATTGCAAGGGAGGTGGAATTGGATAATGCAGCATAGGCTATGATGTTATTTTGGAAATTTAAATGGGCGAGTCTTGTGATATCCCTGTCTTCAATGCTGGCAAAATGTTTATAAGGGCAGCCAGGTGGTTGTTTCACAATATAGGTGTCATAAGAAAGAGAAAGGAGGAGGTTCAAACTTAGAATTTTTCTCAGTCCCATAAATCCAAGGAGTGGGGGTAATGGAGAAAGAATGGTGATCTTTGCCAAAAACTAGATGTTCCAAGTCCACCCATCTTTTGCGATCCATGAACAGATGCCACTGTTAAATATAAGCTAGTTGGGTGACTGTAAAATAATGGATGAAATTGGGTAATCCCAAACTTCCATAACATTTGTGAAATTTAGAGTTGTTCTACCACTGTAGAATTGGTACCCCTCCAGATGAACCCATTGCATAGATTTAATGTCAGAGTACTTAAGTGGGACAGGAAGAGTTTGGAAAGCATACAAGAACCTGGTGACCCGGCCCAGTCTAGAGATTCCTTCAGTCAGCATGAGCCATTCTCAAAAGAGGTGAGTGATTAATGTCATAAAGAGATGCTAAATTCACAGGTATCTTATTTCCCAAATAAGTAATAGCTGTAGTCTCGATTTGAAATGGAAAGGACTTTCTAATTGCGAAGACTTCCCAGCCTGATGTCTACTGGAAGTAATTCAGATTTTGTATGGTTTAACTTATAACCAGATAGTTAGGAAACTTAAAATAAATTATTATACCATCCATCTATCTGTTTGTTTGTTGGAATCCTGGCTGTATAATAGGAGTATTTCAGCTATCTTTCTGTTTGTGTTGTCAACCTTTAATTCTGCTTTCTTATTTGTATATAAATGGTCAAGCCATCAATGGAAAAATGCATACTTCAATGCATGCATGTTTTAAATTGGGGCTATATGTAAAAAACAGTGTTTTTAATTTCTTTGTTTGTCCCTTTAATTTATCATTGTAGCTGCCTTTTAAAATTTCAGTGTTAAACTGTTTTTCCATTTTAGAAAAAAAAACCTCAATTTAGCTTTTACATGTTTAATTTATTTTTCTTTAAAAAAAAAAATAAAAAAAAATAATCTAAACACACTACACTACATTATTGATTAAATGTGTTTCAAACGACTTTGTTGTTACAGTAATCAGGTAATTATCATTGTCTTACCATTGTTTTTATTATATTACTTCTAACCAAAATCTCTTAATAAGGATTTTTGATTTATTATTTTGTTACTGCTTGCTCATTTTTATTCATGGGGATGAGAGTGGGTCAACAATAGAGTCTAAAACACAGATGCTGTCTTTTGGTGTCAGAATGACCCCAGTCCTCTGGATGACTAATTGCTAATAATTATTAATAAGTTCTCTATGAGCATCTACTGACAAGGTCATTTTTCATGTGTAAGATATTTTGCTAAAGCAGATTAAAATTATAAGCTTCTATTATTTTTGACTACCCTGTTGTTTATGAGGCACAGTTTATAATTTGTTGACAATCATGTCTTTGAATAAACAGAAGCAAGTGAATATTTGATTCACGTTCGGTGGAAAGACAAAGACACCCTAAAATCAAATGCATTGTGATTTGGCAATCCAGATGACACATTAAATAACTGTTATTTATCATATGCTGATTTTGAGTTGCTAAAGACAATATTAAATTAAAAATCTAATTTCTTTTCTAAAAATCTCAAAATATAGTTTATTATATTTTTATTTCTACATGGAAAAAATATAGATATTGTTGTTCCATTGTTGCTGGCAAACTCTGTATTAATTGACATGATACTTTTGTTATTATTATATATATATTTTAAATGGCTCTTCTGTTAAAAACCCTACGATACTACTCCATACTTAATTGTACACATTTTCCCACGGTCAGAAGAATGAAAGTGTTAGTTGAACACGATGAAGCCTGTAACCATTAGGTTTTAACAGGTAAGTCATTTAAAGCATTCTGCAACTCATCAGCTGTAGGTATAAAGTTCTTAGATAATATTTAAACCAAACACACCAAAATTGCAGCTATGGTTAGCTGGTATAGTGATTAGCTGTACAAGTTATATATTACTAAGTTAGTAACAAAAGGAAGCAAATAAAATAAAACCATTGCAGCCTATAACAGACATTGTATTAAAAAAATCCAGAGTTCCTCATGTAATATTATCATAAAAAAAAAAAAAAAATGTTAGCAGTTGTTATATCATTTAAGAGTAGCATGCAAGTAAAAATGTAAAACTTACTTTGGATACGTTGTTAAAGACAAATTGTAGAACTCCCTCCCACCAATATAGATCAAAAATATGTACACCCACAGACATAATTAATGACTTAAACTATTAATATTACAAAAGTGTTTTAGAACCCACAGCATTACGTTTCATACATTGTACACCTTATTATAAAATATAGGTAAAGTCCTGTTCGAGCTGGTGAGAAAACCAGCATTTCATAAACTTTGTTCAGTCAATATTTCGTTTATTTCCCCATTTTCATTTATTTGTTTGGTAGTTTTCAAACTACCGAACCACGACCACCCCTCTGACTGTGACATTTATGGGGATCCTGTATATTTTGGGGTGCTTTCTAAGTTTTGGGAAAATTATGTCCCCTCTGCCTGGAGATAATTACAGTTGCAAGAAAAAGTATGTGAACCCTTTGGAATGATATGGATTTCTGCACAAATTAGTCATAAAATGTGATCTGATCATCATCTAAGTCACAACAATAGACAATCACAGTCTGCTTAAACTAATAACACACAAAGAATGAAATGTTGCCATGTTTTTAATGAACACACCTTGTAAACATTCACAGTGCAGGTGGAAAAAGTATGTGAACCCCTAGACTAATGACATCTCCAAGAGCTAATTGGAGTGAGATGTCAGCCAACTGGAGTCCAATCAAGGAGATGAGATTGGGGGTGTTGGTTACAGCTGCCCTGCCCTATAAAAAACAAACACCAGTTCTGGGTTTGCTTTTCACAAGAAGCATTGCCTGATATGAATGATGCCTCACACAAAAGAGCTCTCAGAAGACCTACAATTAAGAATTGTTGACTTGCATAAAGCTGGAAAGGGTTATAAAAGTATCTCCAAAAGCCTTGCTGTTAATCAGTTCATGGTAAGACAAATTGTCTATAAATGGAGAAAGTTCAGCACTGCTGCTACTCTCCCTAGGAGTGGCCGTCCTGTAAAGATGACTGCAAGAGCACAGCGCAGACTGCTCAATGAGGTGAAGAAGAATCCTAGAGTGTCAGCTAAAGACTTACAAAAGTCACTGGCAAATGCTAACATCTGTGTTAGCGAATCTACAATATGTAAAACACTAAAGAAGAATTGATTTCATGGGAGGATACCACAGAAGCCACTGCTGTCCAAACAAAACATTGCTGCACATTTACAGTTTGCACAAGAGCACCTGGATGTTCCACAGCAGTACTGGCAAAATATTCTGTGGACAGATGAAACCAAAGTTGAGTTGTTTGGAAGAAACACACAACATTATGTGTGGCAAAAAAGAGGCACAGCACACCAACATCAAAACCTTATCCCAACTGTGAAGTATGGTGGTGGGGACATCATGGTTTGGGGCTGCTTTGCTGCGTCAGGGCCTGGACGGATTACTATCATCGAAGAAAAAATGATTTCCCAAGTTTATCAAGACATTTTGCAGGAGAACTTAAGGCCATCTGTCTACCAGCTGAAGCTCAACAGAAGATGGGTGTTGCAACAGGACAATGACTCAAAGCATAGAAGTAAATCAACAACAGAATGGCTTAAACACAAAAAAATATGCCTTCTGAAGTGGCCCAGTCAGAGTCCTGACCTCAACCCGATTGAGATGTTGTGGCATGACCTCAAGAAAGCGATTCACACTAGACATCCCAAGAATATTGCTGAACTGAAACAGCGCTGTAAAGAGGAATGGTCAAGAATTACTCCTGACCGTTGTGCACGTCTGATCTGCAACTACAGGAAATGTTTGGTTGAAGTTATTGCTGCCAAAGGAGGTTCAACCAGTTATTAAATCCAAGGGTTCACATACTTTTTCCACCTGCACTGTGAATGTTTACATGGTGTGTTCAAGAAAAACATGGCAACATTTCATTCTTTGTGTGTTATCAGTTTAAGCAGACTGTGATTGTCTATTGTTGTGACTTAGATGATGATCAGATCACATTTTATGACCAATTTGTGCAGAAATCCATATACTTTTTCTTGCAACTGTAAGTTATTACTTTATCTGACCCAATTATCTCCAGGTAGAGAGGAGGGGATTACTTGTTTGTACTGGGAGTGTCAATGTTTGTCACTGTACTGTTATTGGCTGCAATAAGTTGTGTCCCTGTCCCCCACAGGGTCCACAGGGGTGTGCCCCTTGCATGGGGAATTGTATAAAAGACAGTGTGGCACAATAAAGATTAATTCCTGTTACACCCTTCATCAAGTATCGGCTGATGTTTTGGTACCTGTTCACTACTTTGGGAGAATCTGCTGGGAAAGCTGTATCTAATCTGGAGATAGAGACAAATGGAAACTCATGGTCTTAGCAGTTCAAGTAAAAACATACGAACCACTAGCTACTACATCAGGGTTCGTTACAGAGCTACAAATGCAAGTGTATGAAAGATAACACAGTTAAGATGGTACACAGCGAGATGTCCAAAATATGGTTGCATTAAAAAGAACTCTTCTTAATGCAATCAGAGTGCAGTGTTAAAGTGATCATTTTTCTTTTCATGGTGGATCTAGTAATTTAAAACACCATTATAGTATCCATTTTCAATTTATATAAATATGATATGTCCATCCATACAGGCTAACTAAATCGTTGTGGTCCAAAGATGGGAGTGATGACCAGTGCTTGTAAAATTTGTAAACTATAGTATTTTAAAAATACCCTACCATTCACTGATCCCCTTGTTGTTTATTCATTGCTGTTCGAGATTTATAAATAGTACATTTATTGTTGAATTCATCTAAAATAATTGCGTTGGCATCTGGTGTCAAAAGGGTTAATCCTTTTTCAATTCCTCAAAACTGCAGCTAAAAACTGTTCTTAATCTTTAAATCTGTACGAACAGCTGACTGTCATTTCACAACAATTAACATTTGACATACAATAAGATGCATTTTAATCTGGTAAATTTTGCAAGCCATTTTTGATTAATAGCCAGCTGAATTTTTTTTTTTTAACTTGTAGTTTTAGTGTATTTTGTACTGCATAAAACACAGAGGGAACAGGGGTTCAGAAGGGAAGAAGGGGGAGGGGGAAACACATTTCAACATGGTACATCATAGTCACATCATTTCCATAATGTTTGTAGTGTCTGCGTTTACACATCAGCATATTATATCCTGCATACAGTTTTATCATGTAAAAACTCTGCTTGTCCTGGTAGTCTTCCCAGGTGTATCTCACACCCTTTCTGATCAGGATTAAGCTATACACAGTAGCATGTTTGCATATACATTACATTACAGGTTAATTGTGGTTCAGTATACACACTAAATACCTTCAGCTACCAGGGTTTGCCTGTCTTCAGTCACTCCACATCTCCCAGGCTTCTCTCGCCCACGGTGTTTGTGGGTTAATGTTGCCAAAGCAGGTTTCATAGATCCGCTGGTTGTCTAAGTCCTGCTTGAGGGCTTTTATACCTGGGAGTCTAGTAGACTTCCAGGCTCTTGCTATTAAGCATTGTGCTGTCAGTAGAATATGGAAGATTAGTTTCTGTACTGCCGTGGGAGTTTTGCATGGTGTGTCCAGTAATAAAGAGGACAATGGGTCAAAAGGCAGAGTAATCTTGGTGATATCAATAACAATGGGTCAAAAGGCAGAGTAATTTTGGTGATATCAATAATAATTTGTGGATCTTTTTCCAGAATTTGGTTAGGTGGGTACACGACCACCACAAGTGGAGAACCATACCCTCATCTCGTCCACATCTCCAACATAGAGGGGATGAGAGTGGGTACAACTTATGTATGTGGGTGGGCACCATATACCACCTACACAAAGTTTTTTTCTGTTGTTCTAGTAATGTGGATGTAGTTATTGTTTCGTAGAGGATATGATATCTTCCCATTTTTGTTTGGGAATATCAATTTGAAGGTCTGTGGACCAATGCGCTGCAGGTGTAGAGAATTCGAAATGCTCATATGCCTGGAGGAGTTGGTAGCACCTGGAGAGCGGTTTACAGTAGGGTGGAAGTACAACCCCAACCCCAATTTCTTCCCAGAACGTGAGCTTCTGTGGATATTTTTGAGTCATGTCTGTTAAGAAAGGACTGCAGTTGCATACAGGAGAATTGTGAGGCCTGTGGGAATTGGTAAGTCCTCTGGAGTACCGGAAAGTCCATCAGTTTGCCTAACTGATGTGTATGCATTAGGTGTGTGACCCCCCCTCTCTTTCTATGGTATAGCGTGGAAAGCAGGGATGCAATAGGTTACAGCCTCAATAGGGGTTACCCAGGACGGAGACCTGTCAACTTCGACCTATGCTTATCCAACACCTGTAGGCTAGTTTAGTTTGCGCCAGTAGTAGAGGGATGGATGGCCTGAATTTTTTGGGGAGCCACACTAGATTGGGGATGTTGAAGGGTTTCACCGAAACGTTTTCTAGTAATACCCATTGTGGTTGGTTATTTCTAAGGAAGTGGGCTATTAGTGATGCTAGTATTGGTGCCTGGTAGTAGTTTCTGACGTCTGGGAGTACCATCCCCCTGCCTCACAGGGGCTCTCAATAATTTGCTGGAGATCCGAGCTCTACCATATCCACAGATAAATGTAATCATTTTGGAGTGTATAGTCTTAAAGTACGATTGTGGCACAGGGATAGAGAGGTTGCGGAACAGATACTGTAGTCGGGGCAATATGGACATTTTGAGCTCTATCATATGTTCTGTCCAAGTTAGGAATAGAGGGTTCCAAGTATACAAGACTCCAGACTCTGGTGTAGTTAGCTGGAAATGTGTCAGTCACTTTAAAGGTAAATGTTAAACCTAGGTATTTCAGGCTGTCTTTTCTCCATTCAAACTGATAGTCCCTACGTAGGTTCCCTAGTTCTTGGGGTGTCAATCTGATTCCTTGGGCCTGTGTTTTAATAGTATTAAGAGAGTGATAGGACATCTCTCCATAGTCCTTTATCAGTTGTAATATTTGTGGTAGGGATATTTCGGGTTTTGCAACATATAATAGTATGTCATGTAATTCCATGTATATTTTGGTGGTTCTGAATTGCACAAAGCAGAGGTTCCAGCGCCAGTGCGTAGAGCAGGGGGGACAAAGGTCACCCCTGCCTCATACCATTTATAATTGAGAAGGTGGAAGACTTAAAGCCAGTTTAGCCAGGTATTGCTGAATGTGTCTGTCTGCTGTGGAATAGATACCATCTCCAGACTCTAGGTTATACAATTTTGAATAAAACGTTGCAAATTCTTGTGTGATATCCTGTGGCTTAATCTCTCTGCACCCTTAAGGAACACTATCTTAGAAGAAACTATTTTTGCTCTCAATATATTTGCCAGTATATTTTTGTGGCAGTCTAGTAGAGTGGATTGGCGTTGTCATTTAAGGTATGTAGAGCACCTAATAAAGAGACCCTGGATGACCGCCTTGTGGGCTGACCACACTTTGGTCTTTGCGATATCCCCTGTGTAGTTTCTAGAAAAATATTGAGAGGTCCTGTCTCGTGTGGTCTGTGAATGACTTGTCTTGTAACAGTGCTTCATTTAGCCTCCAATTCCCTTTCCCTTTGAATTGGAAGGTGTCATGTAGCTCAAGGAAAACCGGGCTATGATCAGACCAAGTGATGTCACCCACTGCACATCTGTATAATTGTGTCAATGTGATTTGGTCAAGATAGAAGGTGTCTATGCGAGTGTATGTATTGTGAACCTTGGAAAAGAAAGAGTAATCCCGATCTGGTCTGGGTGGATTTTTGGCGTGAGGTTTTAAAACAAGTCCATGAGGTAATTGTAGAGTTCTGCATTGGTCACCGATTCCGGTATGCCTCTGAACTGCAGGTTATTCCTCCTGGACCTGTCTTCCATATCGGCCAGCTTAAGTCTGTGTGCAGCCATTGTGTCTTCCATCTCCTGGACCTTGTCAGCCAGACTATTATGGGCCACCGCATATTCATCCATTTTAGATTCCATCTGGGACGTGCGGCTCCCTATGTCCTACATTTCTTTCTGGAGTTAGGAGGCAAGTGTTTATATTTGCAATTTGATAGTGTTCTGTATAGAATCAGAAAATTCCGGCATCATCTCTCTCACTTTTATTATTATTATTATTATTATTATTATTATTATGTTATTATTTATATAGCTCCAACAAATTCCATAGCGCTTAACAGTGGGTGGACGAACAGACATGTAGTTGTAACCAGACAAGTTGGACACACAAGAACAGAGGGGTTGAGGGCCCTGCTCAATGAGCTTACATGCTAGAGGGAGTGGGGTAAAGTGACAGAAAAAAGTAAGGATAGTATTAGACTAATGACAGTTGCAAGAGAGGAATCAGTCGGGAGCTATTAACAGTTTAATTGATATGCTTTCATGAAGAAGTGTGTTTTTAATGATTTTTTGAAGGAGTAGAGACTGGGTGAGCATCTAACGGATCATTGTGCCCATAGTCAGCGGCTGTGCGTCTAGGGTAGGCCCAGGAAAGGCTGGGGGTGACAGTGAGCTCTCTCTCTCGAACCTCTTTAAAAAAAAAATTGTTGGAATGTACACTCATTGGACCAATCCACAGATTTAGGATTAAATCCTTTAGGCTTACAAAAGGAAGTAAATAATGGATCCCTGATAGTTTGTCTAAAATCCTCTGTTCTCTTTTCATATTCTTTGAGACATGACACCGGACAAAGATTAGGATGATCCAGAAAAGCCAAGTAGAAGGATCCATATTCTTCGCCATGCACCAACTACTCGAGTTGCACCAAGTGATTGGTAATATCAGGATGTTTTGGGCGGCCAACATTGATGTAAGAGTGCTGAAGTTGTCAGTAAAATTCCAGGGATAGAGAGAGGTCTTCTGATATCAACCACACCAGGAGATGTAAAAGATTATTTTGAAGAAGATTGTGAGCTTATCTTTCTGGATTTGTTAGATATGGAAAGTATTCTATTAATCTTGGAACATTTATTGATATTGTAATTCATGGATTGTGTTGTTCAAAAAAGTGTTGTCTGCACTCATGTAGTGCTCTGATTCCTTACTTTTGAGAGAGTTATCGAAATAAACGGACACTGTGGAAAAGCATTATCTCATCCTATTGTCCACTTCTGAAGAAACACATCCACTGTCAATGCATCCAAGACCAACCTCTAGCTGAAGTTGGTTATTCAGTTGGTATGCATATTTGTCTACTTGAAAAGGAAAACAATAATTGTTCTATTTTCAGGAAAATATCTCTGTTCTGATGCCAATCTCCAAAATCTTTTATGTGATGAGAATGCCAATCTGCAATAGTGTTGGATAATTCCAGTAAATATTATCCCAGTAAGTATTCTTATTCTTTCACGGAGATATTGAGCTCCAAACATACATTTTTTATTTGGAACTTCCAAGACATACTGGACTGCATAAAAATTGTCCATCTTTACAAAACAGTATTGAGTGGATTCATGTTGTACAAAAGTTTTCTGTGCAAAAGAGGCCTACTAAAATTCCTTGACATTTGAGCAGATTGGTAATACCTGCACAATGAGCTCCACAGCCTGGGTTACTAGCATTTGATTGAATGATCATATCTAGATCGGATTTAATTTTTTTTTCTATTATTCGATTTCTCTATATGTTGGAGCCAACATATAAGTTTGTCCTGAACTCAGATCTATAGGATCTGTGTAATCTAGTCCCATTTGTAGGTAAAGCATTTTACATATTTGGAGAGTTCTGTAATGTAGAGGTACATTTTTTTCCTGGCTAAGTGCCTTGGTCTCCCCATCTGTAGTTCTGGGTCTGTCGATATCTGCTTAATTCTTTAATAAATTTGTTTTAGAATTTGTGACCATTTCCCTCTTTGACCTATTCATCAAGTGACATAATCATTTACTTTGGCTCTCTTTGGTGTAATATAACTTTATGCATTTTTTTTTGCCAGTGTGGTGTTTGCATTTTCAAATAGTGAATCATTTTAGGGTCTATGTTTAGTATAGGACATACTTTATTTTAAATAGCAGGTCCCTGGCATTTAACCTTCAACTTATTTCTGCTAGATTTATCAAGGGGGTCTCTCACTTTTCCCCCAGATAATTTGCCCCTGGATCCATCAGATACCACTCTGCAGATCTTAGATGTTGCAAGTCCTCTGGATCAAAGAGAGACTCTCCCTCATTAACCACAATACTATTTACAGAATTATAAACTGAAACATTATTCTCCAGGTGCTTTATATTCAGAATCAAAATGTGAATGTTGTACTGATTCAATCTCAGCCACCTCTTCCACGTGGCAATCTGAGTCCATACTACTGTGCTCTTTTCCACTTCATTGTCACTTCTTCTTGACAGGCATGTGCTTATTTGGGTGATTTGTGCACACATTTTGTATAGCCTATCTTTCAAATCCCTTCTGGGGGTCAGCTTGCAAAAAGTGTTAAGTTTTTTTTTTTTTTTTTTTTAAACTTTTGTTTAGAAGTTTTGATTTGGGTTTTGGATTTCTTTTTGGAATGTGAATCTACAGACACAAAACTATCAGACAAAGGAGTTTCAAAAATCATGATTTTTACTTCCACGGAGTACTCTTAGACTACAGAATTGCTTGTGAAAGGGATGTTGAAAAAATTACCAGTCATGACCTCAATAGATGACATGCACTGATCAGCCACCACATTAAAACCCCCTGCCTAATATTGCCTAGGTTCCCCTTATGCTGCCAAAACAACGCTGTTGCCTTGAGGCATGGACTCCACAAAACCCCTGAACATGTCTTGTAGTATCTGGCACCAAACCATCAGCAGCATATACTTTCAGTCCTGCAAGTTGCGAGGTGGAGTCTCCATGCATTGGATTTGTTGTTTCAACACATCCCACAAATGGTAATGTGCATTATCTTGCTGACAGAGGCCACCGCCATCGGAGAATGCAATTGCCATGAAGGGGTGTACAAGGCCTCTCTAGGAAGGTGATACATATCAAAGTAACATCTACATGAATGCCAGGACCCAATGTTTTCCAGAGGAATATTGTTTAGAGCATACCACTGCCTCAATCAGCATGCCTTTTTCCTCCTGCCATCCCTTCCCCAGGTAAGTCATGCACATAAAGGCATCCATCAACCGGATCAACCTGATCTACAAGAAAATGTGACAACCTTCTTCCATTGAGTCATAGTACAGTTTTGATGTTCATAACCCCATTGAAGATGCTTTCAGTGGTGGAAAGGGTCATCGTGGGCACTATTTATAAGATCATTGTTGAATATAGATATATAAAAAAACATTTGTTGCTTTACTTTAGTAAAGAAAGAGCTAAGTGTAATATGCACTTCCATGGCATAATAAAGTATTACACATCTATCTGTCTGTCTGTCTGTCTGTCGTTCTGTCTGTCTGCCTTCCTGCCTGCCTGTAAACTTTATATGTATATATACAGAAATTCTCTACCTTCAAGCACAGAGATAAGAAATGACAACTTCTGACCACATTTATGCTTTATATTGAGAAATACACATGCTATCTTACGTTTTCTTTTTGTGGAAGCACATGCATTTTTAAGCATAGTCATTAATAATTTTTCACGTCTATTCCCACAATGTTTAGTTTACTAAAAGTAGCAAAATATTATAGACTAGCAGATTTGGATTGCCAGCATCCAAGCTTCTAGAAGCATTAGTATATTGTTCAAAGCTATTTTTCAGTTCACATTAAAATGGAAACATTATTTCACAAAAGTATAACAATGAATAACAAGAATAAATCATGAGATTCCACATTAAATGGTGCATAATTCTAAATTAATTTCATCCCAGGTAATTGCAGCATAGGTAATAAAAAAGCATATTCTACAATTGGACTCCAGTTTTTTGGCATTCAAATGATGCAGTATCATTGGAGGGGGGGGGGGGGGGTAGTCTGGAGTCGACATTGAGCCGCTGTGAGATGAAGTGGATATTCAATTTGAACACTCTCTCTTCCAGTGGTCTCAATGTCGACTTTGAGATGTCTGCACTTATCTAATCGATTATGCGGGGAGTCCCTATTTTTGACCCCCCCCCCCTTTTTTACTTCCCCTATATATTTCCCCCGCTTTCTTTCACTTTTTTTTATATGTTTTAACATATTTTTTAAGGTAAATAATTCCCCTTTTTATTATAATTCTCTTACAAGAAATTTTCTACCATTATTTTGATCTTTTTCGCTCCCTGTAAAAGATATCATAAACTCTATAGTCCATTTTTATTGACTTTTTAATTATATATTAATTTTCTTTTATTATATATTTCCCCCCCTCTATACAATCTTAAATTTATATATTCCCTTTAATAAATATGTTATGCATGACTATCTCTCTACTGTAGATGCATTAATATTTTTTATATTGATAGTGCAATATATTTTGATACATTTTTATTAATTCTCTCATTTTCTCCTTTTCAGATACTAGATAAAGAATGGAATTAGTTGTTATATTTATATGCACAAGGTTTATTATGTTTGTATTATGTTATGTATTACTGTTGTGGTTTATATATGATGGATTTGTGGTATGGACATTGTTGCCCTATTCCAAAATGGTGCTCTGTATTGTAAATCCGGCGAAACCTGGAAGTACCACAATGACGCATACATCACGTGATCGGAAGTTCACAAACCCGGGAGTGATTGCGGGACGAAATTCAACTACAGATGAAAACAGACATAAAGCACCAAGAAAGGAGATCCACCATGCACTTTGAGAAAGACCCCAAGGTCGAAACGCGTTAGTGCTGGTGGACTTTTATTTGTATGCAGTTGGCTTATGCTGTATGCCTTCTTTTATTTTATGTTATTGCATCCAGTAAAGTTTATTTTATCATTTATTCTGGATCCTGCTATTCTTCTTTTGGCACTGAAAAGGAGACGTCACATGGGAATTCCACAGCCTGAATAAGCTAATTATTCAACTGAGCCTGCTTGTTGTGGCTCTGGAAAGTGTGAGTGACCCAATACCTCGGCAATAGATCTTAAATATATATGTAACAGTATTTTATGCTATGATTTCTTTATGTTATCTGTTTAAGATCAAGAGGTTCCTCATGTATAAGTATACCATTTAAAATTGTTGTATTATTGTGCACCCTCCATTAATTTTTATTCTCTTTCTAAACACTTAAGTGCCTTTTGAGTGATTTTAGGCACTGGGGGTAGTTGCATTTTATCTGTGTACACCACGGCGCCAATCCACCACTATTTCATCCTGTTTGGATTTAATATCTTATTATCATTCTATAATTTGAGGCTGGTGTTTTGTGGGGTGGTGATACCAATACTTTCTTTTTTAAGGGCCATAATTAATTTTAGGCAACAATAAAACAAGTAGGTGGTACCAGTGTTAATTTTGGCAGCAAATTTGTATTTAGTTTTAGTCATAGTCTTTTGACTATACCTTCATTTAGTCATCTGAATTGTTTTAGTTTTAGTCTAGTTTTACTTGACTAAATCTCCAGTAGATTTTAGTTGACTAACTCTCCAGTAGATTTTAGTTGACTACATCTCCAGTAGATATTAATTGACAGGACTACAAATGGGTTAAGTTAAAGCCTCTCTCTGTCTCTATTGCCCCTTCCCCAGTCCCTCTTTTTCTCTTTGTGTCCTAACAGCCACTTAAAGTGTCTCTCTACCAAGCCCTGGTCTGTCCCTTTTCCCCTTCAACAGCTACTCTGTACAGTGTTAGTTTTGGCGGCAAATTTCAATTTAGTTTTTGTCATAGACTGTTGACTAAAAAGTCATTTTAGTCATATTTTAGTCATCTGAATTGTTTTAGTACTAAACTTGTTTTAGTCTAAATCTCAAAGATTTTTAGTTGACAAAACTTTGAGTAAAATTGTTAGTCGACAAAATTAACACTCGGTGGTACTAATATTTTCAGCACATCTTTTGGACTGCAAAGCAATGTGCCTGTTTTTAGATGTTATCTAGCACCATATGAGCAGGCACCTGACATAGATAAAGATCCTGTTAACTTTTTGACTTTCTAGAGTCACCTCTGATTTCCCCAGTGCTGAGGGGATGTGTTAATTTAAACAAAAAAATAAGTTAAGGATTCTAAAAACGTATTTCTCTAATACATGGTTCAGCATTACATATCTTTTATACGACATTACTTTTTCAACTGGATGTTAAGGATATAGTTAGGCATATGTATATACATACATAAACAAATATGCACATAAAACACACAAACATGCACAGAAAAACACTCACATCTGGTTATTTCTTGAGGAATCACTGGGACATAGATGCCAAAATTAATGTAAAAACACTCCTGGGGAGCAGCTGCTATTAGAGGATACCATCATTAAAGATAAACACTATATCGGTAAAAAAAGATTGAAATGCATTTAATTAATCATTGCAAAAACAAAACAAAAAACATTTGTTTTACGGTAGAAGTATTTACTTATTTTAAATTTACTAACCCCTAAAAATGTACCTTTCATTAGCTCAAAAGTAGCCTTGCAGCCATGATCTGCTCCCCTTTTGCTCAGAATTTACTTTCTTTTCAGTGGTGGGCTTTGCCCTATCAAACACTTTACATAGAGAAGCACTGAGTATAAATCTCCATTCCATTGATGGAAGCATGTAACGGAGGTAGATTGGAGACCAGTTCGGTAGAAATTTGACAAAAAGAAACTAGAGAATAGGAATGGAACAAAGAGGAGTAGGTGAACTGACTTCAGTCCTGAACGAGAAAAAGTCCAGAATGGACTGTATGTAAGAACGTAAACGTGTGAACAATTGTGTGTTCATGGATTTGGCCCGTACATGCAGACTCAGGGTTCGTGGATTTGACTGGTACAGGAAACAAACGACTTGACCCAGAAGCTTGCGGTAGAGGTGAGAGTTCAGCTATGCGGCTGGAAAGTAGCCAGACTTGGTGGACACGGAGGTTTGGTCCAGGAAAAGGCCCGGGAAGCCAGTAAGGGGTCTTATAGCACTGGCGGGAATGAACGGGCAGTTCTGGAGAAGAGGTGAGTAGTCTTTGACTGTGTGTGGCTGGAACAGCGTGAGGGGAGTTGTTGGAGCAGGGAGAACTTGTTCCGATCGGCGTGGGAGTCTCTGATCCCATGTGGCTGGAACAGCGTAATGGGAGTTGTTGGAGCTGGGAGAACTTGGTCCGATCGGCGTGGGAGTCTCTGACCGCATGTGACTGAAACAGCGTGATGGGAGTTGTTGAAGCAGGGAGAACTTGTGGTCGGTCCAATCGGCTTGGGAGTCTTTGACCACATGTGGCTGGAACAGCGTGATGGGAGTTGTTGGAGCAGGGAGAACTTGGTCCGATCATCGTGGGAGTCTCTGACCACATGTGGCTGGAACAGCATGATGGGAGTTGTTGGAGCAGGGAGAACTTGGTCCGATCATCGTGGGAGTCTCTGACCACATGTGGCTGGAACAGCCTGATGGGAGTTGTTGGAGCAGGGAGAACTTGGACCAATCGGCGTGGGAGTCTCTGACTGCATGTGGCTGGAACAGCAAGATGGGAGTTGTTGGAGCAGGGAAAAAACTTGGTCCGATCGGCGTGGGAGCCACAGTAGGCCCAAACCAGCTTGTTTGGAGTTTTAGGCAGTCTGTGTTGATGATCTTTGAACCGGAAGTAGAAATGAACCAGGCAGCATCAGCCCTGTGGTGTAGGGGGCCTGAGTTTAAATAGCCGGGTAACCCCTCCCACAACTTCAGGCTACGCCTTCCAAAATATTTTATGTATAACAATATTACAATTTTATAATATAGCGCTTATTTTTTTTTTTTTAAATTAATGCAATGGTTAATTTTCGAATGTCTATCGATACTTATATTACACCATTAACTCCTTTTGAACAATTACTTATAAATGCAATAGCTGGTGCAATTTTAGCAATATATTGTATGCATTGGGATGTAACCATTGATAATAAAACAAACTATCAAATTGTAATTTAAAAAAAATATATATTAATCATTTTTGTTATTATTTTCAAAAGTTCATTTATTTTTATTTTACCCCTATTTCCAATTATAAACTATTATCTTTAATTTTTTCAATTGAATTTTTTCTTATTGTTTCATATTCCCCCCTCCCTCCCTTTTCCTTCCTTTATTCAGTATATATTAGTTTATCCTAGAGTTTGTAAATTAATTTGGATTCTTAGTACCTTCTACGTATTAATTACATGCTATTTAGAGTTGATGCAAATAAATTATCTACAATTAAAAAAAAGGAAAAAGAGAAAATAATGGGGAGAGAAAGAGAAAGAGGGAAAAAAGAGAATAAATTAGGAAAGTGAAGTCAGGTCACTAGCAATTGATTTTATAGAGTTAGTGTAATCTGTGGCTACTACCAAGTTATTTCTACCTGTTTGTGGCTCATGCTTCATATTGTGAGTATGCCATTGTCCTGTTATGTCGCATGTACTGTTGGTTGCCTATTATGGTTAATACAAAATATTAAAACAAAGAAAAAAAAAGACAACAATGAATCCTTAGCGCTTAAAACACTTAAAACACTTGCTGCACCAGCCACAGACTCCTGATGCCCTCACTTCTGCCCCTACAACATAATACAAATCACCTCTATACAGTCCTCTTTCCCCAGTTTTCACGCCACATTTGACACAACTGATGCTCTGTCAACAGAAATGCTGTGGGGAATGCAACATGTTAAGATGACTGCACATTCCTTATTAGGGTTATTTTGTATGGCGTCACCAGTATGATCTAGAAACCAGAACCAGCTTTAGCAGCTGAACTGTCCAACTAACTTTGTTTTTGTTGTGATAGTATTTCATCTCTTCTGGGTCTGTGGTCACTGGTGCCAGCAGTTATATTTTATATTTTTAACCAGCATCACATGTGGGATAAAAAGACCAATAAGTGCATTAAAAAGCCATTTATATATATTTAACATAAGAGATGACCAGTTGTATACACTTACCAACCTCCAGTAAGGATGCCAGACTAAACTGACTGAGACAACAGCCTAAGGAAAGAGGCATCATGGATACTTTCTTGGAATATGACAACACTGATGAACCTCATCTTTATATTTCAAACCATGTGACCACTCATGGAATTGTAGCAAATGTGATTGCCAAAGATGTTCTCTTGATCGTGTAAAGCCACAGTGTCAATATGCATACAATCAATTTCCTCACCACATTTGGAAATTCCTCCCATGGCATATAATCTGCTTTAATCCTATGCCTCTCATCCAGTGTTAATTAGATAAATCTGGTGGGTCAGTCTTTACACTGCCTTAAATACCCCAGACTAAGCAGTCTGGATTGTTCTAAAATTGAATTCAGTGATTGTTTTTAAATATCCAGGAGATGTATCAACTATATCAACATATGCAGTCAGGTAAATATGGTAGTGACCATTCTAATGAGATCAATATCATCCCAAATATGACCATATATGTATATGCTAATAACAGGTGTAAGGTGAGAGTGGTATTTTATCTCCTCTCCTGACGTACCGACCCTTATGTTGTCTTTTAGTACTCTTCTTATCAATTCACTGAAATTCTAGTAGTTCTGGTAGTAGCACAGCAAAATGTCAGTATTCATTCTAACAGTAGTCTTAGCTACCTGGAAACAATATCAAAGAAAAATAATGTGGATAGTTAGATAACGCATGGTGTTGATGTCTGAGGTATTGTTTTTGATTGTTTGTTACCTGTGACATTGCACAGATTTGAATATGGGGTTTCTCCTGTCACAGGATATGGCAATTCATGCCAAGCGATGGAAAGTTGCTCTTTTATCTATGAGTGATGTTAAATCATTTAGGAGTATCTAGGAGTGGTGTTCAAATGTGACTTGATATTTACAAGTTGATATTATGCACTGATGTTGTGTCTATTCAGAGTTTTTCCTTTGTTGAAATGAGTTAATTTCTTGTGTCTTTCATTTGAGCATGCATCCGATGCAGACATTTTTTGACCTACTTACTTCAGAAATGTTCATGTTTGCTCTGAAGAGGCAAATAATTTACACAAAAAAATTATCACATTTCCTTTACTCCTCTGTATGAACTGACCTTGAGATTTCTTTTCTAAGGAATTTGTCTAATTCATAGTCAATATTTTTTTATTTTGTTGTAAGATAAGCCAGCCACATTTAAATTAATATATTAATTGGAGTAAGTTTTGTGCTTCACCAATTTTTTTTTTTGTGTCCGGTTCTTGTAAATTGACCTGCAGAAGACATTTAGAAAACTGAGGCTATTATCACATCCTATTTGAATTGTTGTATTAGTCCAGTAATGTTAATGCAACATAATGAAGTATTTCAGTTCTTGTAATACATTTTAATTGGACTAATTAAAGTCAATTGACTTGAAAAAAGTCAAAAGCATTTTCTGTTATATATGATATATGCATTTTCTGTTATATGCGATCATGTATAATTTCAAATGGCTTTGTTGGTCTAGTAGTAGGTATATTTAAACAAACAAACCAGAGGCATAATTTGTAACACCAAAATGAAATTTACATAATGTCGTACAATGGCAGTGTCACAGAAAACAAACAAACAAACATACAAACATAAGAAAAAAAGTTAAAGGAATATAGCCTATTAGAACATTGTAAAGACTGTGATGTAATTTGCTATTAAGTAATGTATTCTGTATTTCACAAACACAAGACTGTTTTTTTAAGAGTAAATGTGTGCTTTAAAAAAAAAATAAAAAAAAATAGATCAACTTCTTTAATCCCTTCCTCTAGTCTATTGTGTAGAGTAACACAATTCTATAATCTCTTCCGTCGCACTGACAATTCAGTATAGTACACTATTAGGCTATAAGCATTATCCTGCTATAACATGGGGTCAGTGGAAGAAGAGATACCTCATCCTCTGAACCCATGCTGTAGGAAGATGCCACCTTATATGAGGATAAACTTCTACATTTTTGCCATTCACATGTACATGTTCATTACAAAGAAAAGGGGAAGCTTCTTTCTAAGCACCTTGTGGATAACATGGATAACATCCATGGAACCACCATTTATTTGTTTTAAGGTGGAATCCTATGTTAACTGAAATGAATGGTTAAGAGTTCTTGCTAGCTGAACATCTGGTGGGTACAAATGAGTTTCTTGGCTATCTCCTTGCTCATGTATTCCAGGGATCCTCAATGGGATTTTTGATTTGTTTATTTTATTAAGGATTATAGAACTTTCATTATGTGAACTTTACCCACTTTTGATCATTTGTTTTTTTTTTTGCTGAATATTATATAATACCAAAAAACCAAACAGTTATCTCCAACCAAATCTTACCCCATCTTTAATGTGATCATTATTTATTGCTGGATAACTGCAGTTTCTTTTGCAAACTGGTTTCCTTAAATTACTCATTCAAAGTAATTTAATATAGGTTTTTTGGATATAATGTGTGCAGTACATGGCATTTTATGAATGCAATATACATACAAATGAGCACATTTGCATTCTGATTTATGTACAGAGTGCATGGTATTATCTAAACAACTGTCTACTTGTGCATAAACCATGACTCATTTATACATATCCTATTAGGGTAATTAAACAATTTATGATAACGTTTACTATGATATAATGTAATATATATAAGAAAATGTAATTATATATAATTATTTATTATAGGAACAAAGAAAATATAATTTACTTTAACAGTGTTGAGACAAAATATCACCAATATAAATATTATTACTAATCATCTATTAATTTTAAAGTAACCATATTACTCTCCCTTTTATTTTTACCTACTTTAACTATTTTTCTTTAAACTAGTCCACTATTGAACAAAACGGACTACTATAAATGACATATTGGGGACATGTGCCTTTTAAGTGTACTTGATACAGGGAGTGCAGAATTATTAGGCAAGGTTGTATTTTTGAGGATTAATTTAATTATTGAACAACAACCATGTTCTCAATGAACCCAAAAAACTCATTAATATCAAAGCTGAATATTTTTGGAAGTAGTTTTTAGTTTGTTTTTAGTTTTAGCTATTTTAGGGGGATATCTGTGTGTGCAGGTGACTATTACTGTGCATAATTATTAGGCAACTTAACAAAAAACAAATATATACCCATTTCAAATATTTATTTTTACCAGTGAAACCAATATAACATCTCAACATTCACAAATATACATTTCTGACATTCAAAAACAAAACAAAAACAAATCAGTGACCAATATAGCCACCTTTCTTTGCAAGGACACTCAAAAGCCTGCCATCCATGGATTCTGTCAGTGTTTTGATCTGTTCACCATCAACATTGCGTGCAGAAGCAACCACAGCCTCCCAGACACTGTTCAGAGAGGTGTACTGTTTTCCCTCCTTGTAAATCTCACATTTGATGATGGACCACAGGTTCTCAATGGGGTTCAGATCAGGTGAACAAGGAGGCCATGTCATTAGATTTTCTTCTTTTATACCCTTTCTTGCCAGCCACGCTGTGGAGTACTTGGACGCATGTGATGGAGCATTGTCCTGCATGAAAATCATGTTTTTCTTGAAGGATGCAGACTTCTTCCTGTACCACTGCTTGAAGAAGGTGTCTTCCAGAAACTGGCAGTAGGACTGGGAGTTGAGCTTGACTCCATCCTCAACCCGAAAAGGCCCCACAAGCTCATCTTTGATGATACCAGCCCAAACCAGTACTCCACCTCCACCTTGCTGGCGTCTGAGTCGGACTGGAGCTTTCTGCCCTTTACCAATCCAGCCACGGGCCTATCCATCTGCCCCATCAAGACTCACTCTCATTTCATCAGTCCATAAAACCTTAGAAAAATCAGTCTTGAGATATTTCTTGGCCCAGTCTTGACGTTTCAGCTTGTGTGTCTTGTTCAGTGGTGGTCGTCTTTCAGCCTTTCTTACCTTGGCCATGTCTCTGAGTATTGCACACCTTGTGCTTTTGGGCACTCCAGTGATGTTGCAGCTCTGAAATATGGCCAAACTGGTGGCAAGTGGCATCTTGGCAGCTGCACGCTTGACTTTTCTCAGTTCATGGGCAGTTATTTTGCGCCTTGGTTTTTCCACACGCTTCTTGCGACCCTGTTGACTATTTTGAATGAAACGCTTGATTGTTCGATGATCACGCTTCAGAAGCTTTGCAATTTTAAGAGTGCTGCATCCCTCTGCAAGATATCTCACTATTTTTGACTTTTCTGAGCCTGTCAAGTCCTTCTTTTGACCCATTTTGCCAAAGGAAAGGAAGTTGCCTAATAATTATGCACACCTGATATAGGGTGTTGATGTCATTAGACCACACCCCTTCTCATTACAGAGATGCACATCACCTAATATGCTTAATTGGTAGTAGGCTTTCGAGCCTATACAGCTTGGAGTAAGACAACATGCATAAAGAGGATGATGTGGTCAAAATACTCATTTGCCTAATAATTCTGCACTCCCTGTATTATTCATCCAATAATGATATAAACATGTTTTATTCTTATTTCCTTTTCCTCCCTCCCCATTTTCTGTATTCATCTTACCTTGGGGTGAGAGAGTATGCATGGATTGCCAATTAAGGGCGGGCATGCTAGTACTCTCACTCTTTTCCCTTACTTGAAATGGCAATGAAGGCAAAAATGGGAAGTGACGTGTAACATTACAGCGATACATCACTTCCGGCTCCAATACATGGACAAGCGCCCACAAGGAAAATGGTGGCGGAAGGATCGGAAGTGACGTGGATAGGGACATCACGTCACTTCTGATTACCCCAACGGTCTGGAGTTGTGTAACCATACCTTCTACCACTGTGGACGCATGATTGGAAGATCACTACAGGGGAGGACGTACTAACCGAAACCCGGCAGGTTTAAAAACCACAATAAGGCAGGAACAGAAGATACCGATTGAAAAAGCCCACAGCATGTGGGCGAAACGCGTCTCGGACTTATAGTGATACTTGGACATTTTATGCTTTTGTTATTTGTCCAATATATATATTTTTTTATCCACATGTATTTTATTTACTTAGTTCCAATAAATCAAATATACTTTTATTGGCTTTGTCCACTTCCTGCTACAAAGAAGGGAAGGTGTCCCCTCAACAGACACCCAGGTCTGCTATCCAGAACCAGGTTTTATTGGCTCTTAATCAGGTGAGCACAGCCAACACCACTGCCTGCTATATATCTGTGTTTATACATAATGCACTCCAGATCTCTCTTTTTATCTTGTTTCTGGAGGATATACACCACGCTAAAGGGTTCAGTGTCACCAACGACACTATAGCTGAAGTGATTTGAGCCTGTCCCCTAGAGGCTCTCATCAATGTGAGTTTAAAAAATGTACAACTATATTGTGTATCTACACCATCTCACGGATTCACACTATATTATTTTAATTTGTGTTTCCTTATATGCACTGAATGTCAATGTGAACCTTACACCCTAATTTGGGGTAAGTGTATTATTATTATTTTTTGTACTTTATATAGCGCTCCACTCCCTTTATTAGTATAGATTTGGGTCTTTACTCACATCTAACTGATTTGTTTTCATTCACTAGAGTAGAGGGGATCATTGAAGACAATTCAAAAGGTCTGTGAGCCTTAGGAGAACTGTGCACTGGCAGATTGATATGAGGCAGGCAGAGAGAGAGGCACCAACCCTACTTTTGAAGCCATAATTAAAACGTGAAATGGAAGAACAATGTATGAGTAGCCCTTTCCTTGGGCACCAAACACCCTCTCCACTCTTATCAACTCCCACTTTTCCATACGACCCATTAGAACTAGAACCTTGATCACATGACTCTCTGTAACCCCAGCCGGTTCCCATATTTACTACTATAAAGTCTTAAAGCATAGAATTTAGCAGGGCTAACCATAAAGATATCTTAGCCATAATATTATATAGTTAGTAAGAGTTCCTCTATTCAAAATATATAAATATTCGAGAATACAATATAAAATAAGGGTTGTTTTGGAAGCAATAAAGTTTTGTCTTTTAAAATATTTTATTAAATAAAAATATAAATATAGACATATAAAACCTTAATAATCCATTGCAATAGTTTATAGCAGAGTTTATAAGATTAACCCCTTAAGGACCAAACTTCTGGAATAAAAGGGAATCATGACATGTCACACAAGGGGTTAAAGTATATGCTTCAGTAAAATAGAATAACATACCCTCCTGAACATGTCAACCTCTCTCTCAGTCATGATAAAATGGAGCAGCGTCTCTGTCTCCAAAATCTCTCCTCTGTGTCCTAATATTATTAAGTACACATATTTATACCTCAGATGTTCAATTAGGTCATTTCAGGACCTACCTGAACATGGTAAAGATACAAGGCCATAACTTGGTCATTTCACATGGGAACATCTTATCTATGTTTAGACTAAAACGTAAGGGTGCACACAACATGGGAAATTCCCTGACTTGGGGAATTACATTAACCTAAGACAAGATGGCGTCCTAAAGTCTGAACTCCATATTCACTGAATATGGGCAAGATGTCATTTATTAAACAAACACTGTATGAAAAACAATATGTTCCATTTCTAACAACTTGTCAGTTTGTAAAATCTCTTAAAGACAAAGTACACAGTTTAAGAAATACAACTTTTCATTTTAAAACGTGTAATAATTGCATTTGCCCATATCACCTCTAATACTGTCTTCTCTCTGTTATTCTTTCTCTCTTTCTTTCTCTCTTTTACTTCTTATAGAAGTTATATCTTGGGAATAGGTGCCAAATTTGTAGCCCTCGGTGGCAACTTTAAAAAGAACGTGCCATTAATAACTATACCATTACAGACGTGCCACGGGTGTTGCGTATGTCGCTATGTCCACATTTCGCTTCTCTGTTACATATTGAATGTTACGTAATTCACAAAAACATGACACTTCTGGAACTCTAAAATGTGTTAGCCATAAACATGCAACATGGCACGTTATCAACTTGTACTATAATGCTGAACCACCATAACACTGCATAATGGCTGTTTTCTCTGATGCATAATAATGATGTGTTGCCATTGTGATATGATTGATATTATGCAAAAATAAAGAATTGTGAATGCAGGGTGGAATTTCATTATCATATATGGGGCTGTATCCTCCTTCAGTTTACTTTGCTTACTGAATTGCAATTTTCCCATAGTCTTCAGTGGAGGAATTACTATTTAGTAAGCAAAGTAAACCTCTAGTCTGCTAAGAGAATCCATATCAGAAAGTTAGATGTATTAAATGCTGAAGCTCCAAAATATACTCCTAATTTCTCCCCAATAGTTATTGTTGCACTTGGAAAGCCCTTGTCACACATTACACATCATGTTTTCACCAAACAAAGAATTGTTGTGAAAAAAATAAAAAAATATAGTAACATTTCGGCTAAACCGTTTATCTTAAAAGTCTGTGAGTCAGCTGTTTATGACTTCTTGCAAATTCATTTTTTTTTTACTTATGAAAGATCTTTGTACAGACAACTCAATCTAGAACACAGTTCTATGTTTTCCATACCTTTAACTATTTTTAACAATCCCAAAACATTCAATATTCCCCAGACCTCCTAGATTTGTGTTTATGCCACTAAGGCCAAGAACTTCAGGAATTCATTGGGAAGAACTTTGTTATTAGCAATAATCAGCATGGTTTTATGAAACGTAGGTCATGTCAAACTAACCTAATTGCATTCTACGAAGAAGTAAGTAGAAGTATAGATCAGGGTGTTGCAGTGGCTGTGATCTACTTGGATTTTGCCAAGGCATTTGATACGGTTCCTCAAAATAGGTCAGTCTTCAAACTAAAAGAAATTGGTCTAGATGAATATTCTTGTTCTTGGGTAGAACATTGGCTTAAGGATAGAATACAACGAGTTGTAATTAATGGTAAATTTCCATGGCTGGACAAAAGTGGTAAGTGGTGTCCCTCAGGGTTCTGTTTTGGGACCACTTCTATTTAACATATTTATAAATGATCTTGACATAGGCATTGAAAGCCATGTATCAGTGTTTGCAGATGACGCAAAACTTTGTAAAGTAATAAAATGTGAGCAGGATATTGCTTTGCTGCAGAGGGATTTGGATAGATTGGGAGACTGGGCACTAAAATGGCAGATGAAATTTAACGTAGAGAAATGCAAAGTTATGCACTTCGGGGTTAAGAATGCACAAGCAACTTACACACTAAATGGTAGTAAATTAGAAATAACCACACACGAGAAGGATTTAGGAATTGTTAAAGACAATAAATTAGGCAGCAATATGCAATGTCAATCTGCAGTTGCTAAAGCCAGTAAGGTTTTGTCATGTATAAATAGAGGCATAAATTCTCGGGATGAAAATATAATTTTGCCTCTTTATAAATCGCTGGTAAAACCACACCTTGAATATGCTGTGCAATTTTGGGCGCCTGTTCTAAAGAAAGATATCATGGCACTAGAAAAAGTCCAGAGACGAGCTACAAAATTGATAAAAGGAATGGAGCATTTTAGTTATGAAGAAAGGTTAAAATAATTAAATCTGTTTAGTTTGGAAAAACGGCGCCTGAGAGGGGATTTGATAACTTTATACAAATATATTCGGGGCCAGTACAAACCTTTATCTGGAAATCTATTCATAAACAGGGCTATACATAGGACACGAGGTCACACATTTAGGCTGGAAGAAAAGAGATTTCATCTAAGGCAAAGAAAAGGTTTTTATACAGTAAGAACAATAAGGATATGGAATTCTCTGCTGAAGAGGTGGTTTTGTCAGAGTCACTACAGATGTTTAAAGTGCAATTGGACAAATACTTACAAAAACATAACATACAGGGATATAATTTCTAATTAGTGGGGTAATAGCTGCTTGATCCAAGGAGACATCTGACTGCTATTTTGGGGTCAAAAAGGAATTTTTTCCTAGTTTGTGGCAAAATTGGAAGCGCTTCAGACTAGGTTTTTTGCCTTCTTTTGTTTCAACAGCAACAACATATGTGAGGAAGGCAGAACTTGATGGACGCAAGTCTCTTTTCAGCTATGTAACTATGTAACTATGTAACTCTTAAAGCATTACTGTCAGGATCGGGTCAGGGATCCAACACGCAAAGTACAAACAGGTACAGGGTACGTATACCGGACCTTAGAATGGCCGGACTAACGTACAGAGAGTATAGAGAATGGTCAGAGACAAGCCGAGGTCGAGGGAACGAGAGGACAGGTAAGCGAGTAACAAGCCGGGTCAAGGATAACAGAGGTAAACAGAGTAAGACAAACAAGCCGGGTCGTAACCAAAAGGATAACTGAAAAACACCAGAGCACTGTGTGACTAGACAGGCTAGAACCACGACAGGGCAATGAGCAACAGGGCGAAGTATGTTTAAATACCCTGGCTAGAGAGGATAGACACGCCTCCGACGAGTCCTGATTGGTCTCCAACGGATTGAGTGACAGGTCGTTCCGGATTGGCGTCATGACGTCGGTCTCCGGGCACCATGCTACATAAGGAAGTAACTCCCTCGCGGCCGGCGTCTATGTGAACGGGTCGACCGCGAGGAACAGGAGAAACATGGCGTCCGGACGGATAAACGTCTAAGTCTCTACCTCTCTCGGAGGTAGAGACCTCAGGTACCCTGACAGAACCCCCCCTCTCAGATACGCCCACCGGGCGGAAGGAACCGGGACGAGATGGGAAGCGGGAGTGATACTCCCTGCGGAGACGAGGAGCATGAACATCCTCTTGAGGTACCCAACTCCTCTCTTCAGGACCATAACCCTTCCAATCGACCAGATATTGAACCTTCCCCCGTGAGATTCGAGAATCAATAATAGAGTTAACCTCATACTCCTCCTGACCCTCCACCTGAACAGGGCGAGGAGGGGCTGTTGTGGAGGAAAATCTGTTGCATATAAGTGGTTTCAGCAATGAAACATGAAACGAGTTAGGGATGCGTAAGGTAGCAGGAAGAGCTAGACGGTACGCAACTGGATTGATCCGAGTCAGTACCCTGTAAGGGCCAATATAACGGGGAGCGAACTTCATGGAGGGCACTTTTAAACGGATGTTCCTTGTGCTCAGCCATACCCTATCACCTGGAACAAAGACCGGAGCCGCCCTTCTACGTTTATCAGCGTGTTTCTTAACCAGCATAGAGTTGTGCATAAGGATTTGTCGAGTTTGGTCCCACAACTTCCTCAAATTGGCCACATGAACATCAACCGACGGCACCCCCTGGGAAGGAGAAGCCGAAGGAAGAATAGACAGATGAAAGCCATAATTCATGAAGAAGGGGCTTGAATGAGTAGAATCGCAGACGAGATTGTTGTGTGCAAACTCCGCCCAAGGAATCAAACCGACCCAATCGTCCTGGTGTTCGGAAACAAAACATCGTAAATATTGTTCAATTCTCTGGTTGGTACGTTCAGCAGCTCCGTTAGACTGAGGATGATAGGCAGAAGAAAAGTTCAACTTGATACCTAGTTGTGAACAGAAGGCCCTCCAAAATCGGGAAATAAATTGAGAGCCTCTGTCAGATACAATTTGGGAGGGTATCCCATGTAGACGAAAAATCTCCCTAGCGAATATCTCTGCCAATTCGGGAGAAGACGGTAGTTTAGGCAGAGGAATGAAGTGAGCCATCTTAGTGAATCTGTCAACTACGGTGAGAATAACAGTCTGTTTTTTAGAGATAGGTAGATCGACAATAAAGTCCATGGCCAAACAGGACCATGGTTTCTCTGGAACCTCTAAGGGGTGCAGGAATCCACAAGGGAGTGTATGGGGTTGTTTGGTTTTAGTACAAACCTCACAAGCAGCGATGAAATCTTTAGTATCTTTACGTAAAGCAGGCCACCAGAAGTCTTTGGAGATCAAAGCAAATGCTTTGCGAATACCAGGATGTCCCGCCATCTTGCTGTTATGGAAACACTGCAACAGTTCCAGTTGAAGAGCAGGAGGAACAAAATGTCGACCCGCAGGAGTCTGTTTAGGTGCTAGATGTTGCAGCTTAATGATCTTGGCCAGTAACGGGGAGTGAATCCTGAGATTCGTATTAGCAACAATATTGCATTTCGGAACTATAGAAGAAAGAACCGGTTCCGGTATAGTAGAAGGTTCATATTGGCGAGATAAAGCATCGGCTTTAGAGTTCTTAGAACCAGGTCTGTAAGTCAGCACATAATTAAAGTGAGTCAGGAATAAGGACCAACGCGCTTGCCTAGAAGACAGACGCTTGGCCTCCCCAATATTGGACAAGTTTTTGTGGTCCGTCAAAATAGTAATAGGGTGTAAGGTCCCCTCCAATAAATGTCTCCACTCCTTTAAGGCTTTAATGACTGCTAACAGTTCCCTGTCTCCGATGTCATATCTGCTCTCAGGCCCAGAAAGTTTCCTGGAAAAAAAAACACACGGGTGTAGTGGTTTATCCACCCCTAACCTTTGTGACAGAACCGCACCTACTCCTGTCTCAGAGGCATCGACCTCGAGTAGAAACGGCAAAGTCGTATCAGGATGGACTAAAATGGGAGCAGAGGCAAAAAGTTATTTGAGATTCTTGAAAGCAACGAGAGCTTCAGTAGACCATGTCTTAGTATCCGCCCCCTGTTTGGTCATATTGGTAATGGGCGCAATAATAGACGAGTAACCCTTAATGAAGCGCCTATAATAATTGGAGAACCCAATAAACCTCTGAATAGCCTTGAGTCCCTTAGGCAATGGCCAATCTAGAATAGACTGGAGTTTGTCAGGATCCATCTTAAAGCCTTCCCCAGAAATCACGTATCCCAGAAAGTCTATCTGGGTCTGGTCAAAACTGCATTTCTCCAACTTACAGTATAAACCGTGTTGCAGAAGTTTGTGTAACACCTTTCTGACTTGTCTATGGTGAGTCTCAATCTCTCTAGAGTGTATGAGTATGTCATCCAGGTAGACAATAACACAATCATGTTGGAATTCCCGAAGAACTTCGTTAATCAAATCTTGAAAAACTGCAGGTGCGTTGCAAAGACCAAAGGGCATGACCGTGTACTCATAATGACCATAGCGGGTATTAAACGCTGTCTTCCACTCGTGGCCTTGCTGTATTCTCACCAAGTTATATGCCCCTCTGAGATCCAACTTGGTGAAAATTTTAGAATCCTTTAACCGGTCAAAGAGCTCGGTAATCAGGGGAATAGGATAGGCATTTCTGATGGTTATTTTATTCAAACCTCGGTAATCGATGCAAGGTCTGAGTGAACCATCCTTCTTTTTAACAAAAAAAAATCCAACCCCGGCAGGAGAGGAAGATCTCCTAATGAATCCCTTGTCTAAATTCTCCTGAATATACTCCTCTAAAACAGCATTCTCTTTCGTGGATAGAGGGTATACATGACCCCTGGGCGGCATGGTACCAGGTAATAGATTAATTTTACAATCAAATGTCCTGTGTGGGGGTATGGTATCAGCGTTCTTTTTGTCGAACACTGCTTTTAAATCCAGGTATAGAGGGGGTATCTGTATCCCCTTAGACTGGGTAGAACTGTCTGGTGTGTTAATTACAGCCAATGGGGATACCCTGCGTAAACACCTCTCCTGACAACCCTGACCCCATGAGAGTATTTCCCCTAACTCCCAATCGATAATAGGATTATGTCTCCTTAACCATGGGTACCCCAGAACTATGGGAACAGAGGGAGACGAAATGAGCATAAGTGATAAGTTCTCCTCGTGTAAGATACCAACAGTCAAGTTAATAGGTATAGTCTCACGCGAGATAACAGGCTCGAGTAGCGGTCTACCATCTATGGCCTCAACGGCCAAAGGTATCTTTCTTAACTGGGATGGGATAGTGTGTTTAGTAGCAAAGGCTTGGTCGATAAAATTCTCAGCAGCACCGGAATCTATCAAGGCCATGGTCTTTAGCACTCCCTTCTCCCACGTTAAAGAAACTGGTAACAGCAACCTGTGATTTTTATAATCATGAGTAGAGGACAAAATAGAAACACCCAAGGCCTGTCCTCTAGAGAAACTTAGGTGCGGGCGTTTCCCGAGCGAATAGGACAATTCAGGCGCAAGTGACCTCTGACTCCACAATACATACATAATCCCTCCCTTCTCCTGTACTGTCTCTCCTCCTCTGAAAGGCGAGTATTGCCTATCTGCATAGGTTCAGGAAACAGTGAGGTATTGGAATCAGGACTTTGAAATGCGGGTGCTAACTTAAAGGTAGGTCTAAGATTCCTCTCTCGAGTGTTCTGTCTCTCTCTTAAACGCTCATCAATGCGAGAAATGAACGAAATTAAGTCCTCTAAATTTTCAGGCAGCTCCCTAGTAGCAACTTCGTCAAGAATAACATCTGATAACCCGTTCAAAAATACATCTATATAAGCCTGCTCATTCCACTTGACTTCTGCCGCCAGAGACCTGAACTCTAGTGCATAATCCACAAGTGTTCGGTTCTCCTGTCTCAGGCGCAACAGTAATCTGGCTGCATTGACCTTCCTACCAGGCGGGTCAAAAGTTCTTCTAAAGGCAGCTAAAAAGGCATTATAATTATATACCAACGGGTTATCGTTCTCCCATAATGGGTTGGCCCATCTCAGAGCTTTCTCAATGAGTAAGGTGATAATAAATCCAACCTTTGCCCTATCGGTAGGATAGGAGCGAGGTTGTAATTCAAAATGAATACTGATCTGGTTTAAAAAACCACGACACTTCTCCGGTGAACCACCATAACATACTGGTGGGGTAATACGGGAAGAGGCACCTACAGTGGCTACCTCTAGGCCTGAATTTACAGAGGAAATGGGAGTAGTACGCGTCTCCTCTGGTGGGTTATTAGCACGAGATAATAATGCCTGTAGTGCTAAGGCCATTTGGTCCATTCTGTGTTCCATGGCATCAAACCTGGAATCAGAGGGACAAACCTGACTGTTTGTACCTGCAGGATCCATTGGCCCTGTCGTAATGTCAGGATCGGGTCAGGGATCCAACACGCAAAGTACAAACAGGTACAGGGTACGTATACCGGACCTTAGAATGGCCGGACTAACGTACAGAGAGTATAGAGAATGGTCAGAGACAAGCCGAGGTCGAGGGAACGAGAGGACAGGTAAGCGAGTAACAAGCCGGGTCAAGGATAACAGAGGTAAGCAGAGTAAGACAAACAAGCCGGGTCGTAACCAAAAGGATAACTGAAAAACACCAGAGCACTGTGTGACTAGACAGGCTAGAACCACGACAGGGCAATGAGCAACAGGGCGAAGTATGTTTAAATACCCTGGCTAGAGAGGATAGACACGCCTCCGACGAGTCCTGATTGGTCTCCAACGGATTGAGTGACAGGTCGTTCCGGATTGGCGTCATGACGTCGGTCTCCGGGCACCATGCTACATAAGGAAGTAACTCCCTCGCGGCCGGCGTCTATGTGAACGGGTCGACCGCGAGGAACAGGAGAAACATGGCGTCCGGACGGATAAACGTCTAAGTCTCTACCTCTCTCGGAGGTAGAGACCTCAGGTACCCTGACAATTACACACAAAGGTCTATGGCTGACTTACCCAAAACTCACCCATAACCAGGTCTGTGTTCAAATAGTTGCATATACTCTGGCACCAATACTATGATGTTGACATAAAGACCTAAAATTTTGGCTCATACTTGATTACTAGAGATGTTGCGAACATAAAAATTTTCCGTTCGCGAATGGCGAAAGCGAACTTCCACAAATGTTCGCGAACGGGCGATCCGGGCGAACCGCCATAGACTTCAATAGGCAGGTGAATTTTAAAACCCACAGGGACTCTTTCTGGCCACAATAGTGATGGAAAAGTTGTTTCAAGGGGACTAACACCTGGACTGTGGCATGCCAGAGGGGGATCCATGGCAAAACTCCCATGGAAAATTACATAGTTGATGCAGAGTCTGGTTTTAATGCATAAAGGGCAGAAATCACCTAACATTCCTAAATTGTTTGGAATAACGTGCTTTAAAACATCAGGTATGATGTTGTATCGATCAGGTAGTGTAAGGGTTACGCCCACTTCACAGTGACAGACCAAACTCCCCGTTTAACGCACCGCAAACAACCGCAAACAGTCCATTTGCACAACCGCAAACTCCCCATTTGCACAAGGTTGGATACCAAGCTAGCCATGTCCCGTTCCTTGTCCTCACTGATGTCATTGAAGGTTTCTTCCTCCACCCAGCCACGTACAACACCAAGGGTCCCCGAAAGGTGACAACAAGCCCCCTGTATTTTATTTTTTTAAATGTACACTACTGTTACACCAGATATGAGTTGCACTGGTGTGACACTGTGCCCTGGCAGGCCCTGAAAGGCACACGTGTGAAGGAAACTGACTGCTATTATTTCACAGTCAAATTTCTAGTTTTTTTTAAATGTACACTACTGTTACACCAGATATGAGTTGCACTGGTGTGACACTGTGCCCTGGCAGGCCCTGAAACGCACACGTGTGAAGGAAACTGACTGCTATTATTTCACAGTCAAATTTCTAGGTTGTTTTTTTAAATGTACACTACTGTTACACCAGATATGAGTTGCACTGGTGTGACACTGTGCCCTGGCAGGCCCTGAAACGCACACGTGTGAAGGAAACTGACTGCTATTATATTACAGTCAAAAAAGTTTAGTTTTTTTTAAAATGCAAGCTATTGTGACACCAGATATGAGTGGTGGCACTGGGCAAGTGGGCACAGTATACGCTGTGAGCCTGACACACATGCTGGCAGGCAGGCAACTGCAATTAGATTACACAGGAAAAGACAAAAAGACTGATGTTCTAGTCCTAAAAAGGGCTTTTTGGGGTGCTGTCCTTACAGCAGAGACCAGATGAGTCCTTCAGGACTGTAGTGGACACTGAATACACTAGCCTAGCTATCAATTTCCCTATTAAATCAGCAGCAGCACACTGTCCCTCCTCTCACTAAGAATGCAGCTTCAGAATGAATCTAAAATGGATGCTGTCCAGGAGGTGGGAGGGTCTGGGAGGGAGGGTCTGATGCTGATTGGCTGGAATGTGTCTGCTGACTGTGAGGTACAGGGTCAAAGTTTACTCAATGATGACGAATAGGGGGCGGACCGAACACCGCATATGTTCGCCGTCTGTGGCGAACGCGAACAAGCTATGTTCGCCGGGAACTATTCGCCAGCGAACTGTTTGGGACATCTCTATTGATTACTGAATGGCCCTCCGTAATACTAAAGTAAGAAAAATATCCTTCATTTACACTTCTGAATTTGTGTGTCCAGCACATACAGCATGAAATTCGACCCTGCACATATTGCATTGTGCCCCCAAGTGTAACAATAAATATTGCATTGTTTCATATTATCTCAGTTGTAAGAGTTCTTTTACATGTCTCTATACATTTAAGTTTATTCCTAATTGAACATTCACTGCAATTTAAACAGATGCATCCTTAGGATCAATATTCAATTACTGAGTCTAGTAAGTAGTTTGATTGTGTATACTTTTCTAGTTACAACTCTTGCTGGAAGAAATTACACCTTGGCCTCCTACATCACTTCCTTATACAGTTCTCAGCTATTGGAAATTGAGTTTCCCTTCAGGTCTACCCCTATTTGGGTTTGCCCTTACTGATTAAAATGATTAGCAACCATGGAACTATATTACCGGATTTTTCATCTGCCCTGTCTGGCTTGACTAATTAAAAGGAAAACAGTCTGGACTTGTACTTTGGACTACTCTTCATCTCTGTCCCAAATTGGACTGACACTTAGTTGAACAGATTTAAAGGTAAATGACCACAGCATTATTCAATTGGATCTCTCTTTAAATTGGATTCTTATTCTCAATTAATATCCTAGGACAGAGGTAGGCAACCTTCAGCATTCACAACAGATGTTGTGAACTGCAAGCATTATGGCTGTAAGAACAGTATGGGAGATATAGTCCACAACACCCGGAGTTCCGATGGTTGCCTACCTCTGTCCTAGGAGATCTCTGGAAATACCTTAAAGGTACAAGATTTCCTATTATTATTTTTCTTTACTAATGTTACAATTTAATTTCATTTTTTAAATTTAAAAGTACTAGTTTATCTGTAACAATTAAACTATTTCTCAGCTGCAAAAAGGAACATTTATCACTGAAGATCTTTCTTAAACGAAAACTCTAACTACAACTATTGAGGATTAAACAAACCCATGAAACATTGCCAATTTCTGAATAGAAACATTCCTGAAAACAAAACAGCATCACAAGCAAAATTTGGTGTAATTTTCTTTTCTGTGGAACATCTAATGTCACTTCTCCATAAAAATTTATTTCACAAAACATGTGGACCATGAATATCCTTAAATGGTAGACAAACCATGGCAGAGGAACCATGTATTAAAACTCAGATTTTCACCAACTGACTGTAGCTTTTTTAACATGAACAAACTAACTGACACCTTACCTCCGGATTTATATTAATTTTATGTTCAATATTTTACCAAGATAAAAACTGGTTCAATTTCTTTTTACATTTGATACCCCAGAATCAGAATAAAGCATCCATCAAAAAAAGTTGAAATAGAAAGAACTTCTTAGTACTTTGCTGAGGGCTTCCAGGGTGAACGCATGCCAGCATTAGGCTTTCACAGAGCAACTCGAGAACGGGGGTACACTGGTGTTTTATCAAGAGGGTATACATAGTTTGTATGTAATTCTAAAAGCTCTGTCTTAAACGTTGATTTTTTCCCCCAGCAAATAAAAGTAAACATATGTGACTAATTTTAGAAAAGTCCTGGGAGATCTGTGTACTAGCTTTTGTATTTTTGCTGAAAAGCACAAGGCATTTAATAGGTTAGTATAAGAAGTGCAGGATTACTTTGTTTTATATAATGATTCTGGCCATTTTGTAAATTAGAATACATTGAATAATAGCATTGTATTAATCTGGTGAGCATTCCTTTTTTTCTTTTTGTCACACCTCTTCCTGACAAGAAGGTTGGTATGGGCATATGTAGTCCTAATCATAAGCGATGGTCTTATCTTTATTTTGTAAATACATAAAAGAAAAATAAACAGAGTGAATAAAGCGATGCAGGCTGAATATAAAATTGTGATCAGCTGCTATTGATGCTTATAAACAAACATGATCAGGAAACCGTTAAATAATAAACAGTTCAAATATAACAACATAAAATATTAATCTAAAAGTGTGGAAAGGAGCATTATTTTTAATAGCAAGAAAAATTATAAAAAAGCTTGGTGGGGGAAAACAGGACAGAGAATGAATGGGAGAAAGTTGACCATGTCGGGCTATCTATGATGGTCAGAAAAAAATAAAACTTGTAAGCTTTCAGTAGAGGAAGTGAGGAAAGAAACTTATTCCAAGGTAACCAAGTTTCCCCAACCCGATCCAACCTCAACACAACATAAAATGTAAATCTTCAACTTTGGTCCTCCATTGCTGGTGGGTGGGAACAGCAGATGCTTTCCAGAGAGGTGGAATTAATAATTTAGCTTAAATTATGTTTAGTTATCTTTTAAATATCTTTACGCCCATTTCCCATTTCTGCCATACTGAATTCCAGCAGAATATGCATTATTGCATCTTTTGAAAAAAGGAAATTGATGCCAAATTGTCACACTATCAAAGCTTATTTAAGCTACTATGAGACTCATTGCCTATTGTGTTTAATTCAATCCTCTACTGCATTAATGTACTCATTGATTTCTGTGAATTGACCCAACTTGCAATATGCACATTCCTGACGTGTAGATCTTGACTTTATTGATTCTTTGTAGCTTTCTTATCTTTTATTTGTGTGGTCAAGATCTGTTCTTAACCTGTTCACACATTATTGTTTAATCACATGACATAAACTACGTGCTAATATGCTATTTTCCTATTTTCATTCAATGAAAGCAGGCTTAATTTGAGAAGGTGATCAATGGATCATCTTAAAATAGTCAAGTTATAGAAAGAGAGTTTTTTTGGCAGTCTTTTTTAACCAGGCAAAAGAAGGTATCTAATCTAATAATTCTCACTATTGAGCAAGTAGACTGAAAATGTGAAGGTACAGGACAGAGGATGAAATCACCAAGAATGACTGGGTTTAGTAAAAGTTTAAATATCCGTTTGATTGACTGTTAATTGAAAATGAAATATTTTGGAAATTTAAGATTGAAATAAATAATATTTTTTTTATGTAATATTTATTGTATTTTAGATAAAAAAAAAATTCTTAGTGTAACCTACATTCACAAACTGTGACAGTTTATTTTTTTTTTTTGTGCTACAAATGAACATATTTCCAGCAGCAGTACTGTAATTGTCTGTCATATCTGTTACTTATTGTTCATCTTCATTACCTGCTAATTATGGTACCCTAATTACTTCCCATGAGAAGAAATGCAATATCTAGGGATTGCTAGTTCATCAGTGATTCAAAAATCTTTATCTGATGATATTTCAAAATGCATGTACTTGTTTGATTTATACAATAAATTATGTCAATCATATAAATTGCACCCATGAAATATATCATTTGTTTTTGTTGTCCCTCTGCAGAGCTAAATTTTAAATTTATCCTAGCATTGCATACATCAATTATACTTTTTATTTTTACCCTGTTAGCACAGTATTATGTAGATTACATATTTAAGGTCACTGAAACAAGCATAAAGCGTTTGTTTGCCTTGCAACCGTGAAAGGGGACAAGTTCTATAAAATTAAGATAATGTGAAACTATGTTAAGTTGGCACGTTCCAAAAACAGGTCAGCTGTGAAAAAAATATATTTTATAAAAAGGGAAAGACATTCATTTAAAAAAAACATTTTTATGATTTGAGATTATACATTAAAATTAGTTTACAGGGGAAATGAAGGCGAATTTGCATTTGCTGCTAATTTAAATGTATTGCCTGCTTGCAAAAATTAAGAAGGAGGTAAATCACTTGAAGTTCAATCTTAAAGGGACACTGTTGTCACCAGAACAACTACAGCTTATTGTATTAGTTCTGTTTAGTAGAATCATTACCTTTTTGCAGTAAACAAGGTCTTTTCAGAGAAAATACAGTGTTCACATTACAGCCTAGTGATATCTCCACTGGCCACTCCTCAGATGGCTACTAGAGGGGCTTCCTGGGACACTGCTGCACACTGTGCAGCACTGCCAATCAGTGTCTCCGTCCTCTGCATGGAGACAATGAACTTTCCTCATAGAGATGCATTGTTTCAATGCATCTCTATGAGGAAATGCTGATTGGCCAGGACTGTTTGACTTGTGCTGGCTCTGCACCTGATCTGCCTCCTTGGCAGTCTCAGCCAATCCTATGGGGAAGCATTGTGATTGGCTCATACCACCACTTTTGAAGATGTCAGCAGACAACAGGCAGATCAGGGGCAGAGACAGCAGAGGCAGCAGCTGCAGACTTAAATACAAGTAAGATATTTCTATATTTAGGGAGGCGGGTGGGGGGAATGGTGATTTTAACAATATAGGGTCAGGAATACACATTTGTGTTTAAGCCAGACCTTTTTTTGGTTGCATATTATATTGTTATTATAATGTACAGTCCTAAGCCTCCAATATTGCTTTAATGCTTTTTGTGTTTACAAATGAGCAAGTTACTTCTTGTACATTAAAGAAACTATTTAGTTTTTTGTGTCCTCCCTATACAAAGTTGTATTTATTTTATAATTTTCAATAAAACTTTACATATTTTTAAAAGTTTTATATATGTTTTATAGATGTTGCGTTTACTATTTAAAAAAAAATATCTATATAATAAGTGACTGTCTTCTTTGCTAGCATCATTTTGTGTTGATGAAGCCTCTTCTTCCCATAGGTAAAGAATTCTGAGACATCATCACACATGCATCAACACACAGGCTTACATTTAAAAAGAAAATGTGCCACTTGTAATATCAAGTTTCTTCGGATCACCTTGTTTTCTGTGTTTTATTTTAATTTTAAAATCAAGGAGAGCTTAAACTAAAGTGTGCCTTCACTATGTTATAGTAAGCAGGTACATATATGTTAGTTTTAATGAAACACTATTAAATAAATATAACAATATGAAATAGTAAGTCTTTAGAGAAGTTTATTTTTTAATAAACATACAATGATCATAACATTTAGAAATTCCACTTTTTTCCTGTTCATTTAGATTGCTTTGTTTTACCAAATAGGCCATAGAAGGAGAATATTCAAAATCTATTAATATTCCAAATGCACAGCATATAACATGCATATCATTATGATAATTTCCTCTGATATATTCACAAGCATAATCGCTAAGACAAACAAAACCAAGTACTTAAAAAAAAGAAGAAGACATGGACATAAAAGAGGTACAATAGCAATTCAAATAATAGTTTTCTTTTTATATCATTGAAATACTAATTTCATCAATGGATCTGCTGATGCGTTACAGTAATTCTAGAACCATTACCACTTCTTACCTTTAATTCATGTTCCTCAAGTTTTGGGCTTTATACAATATGGATATCTTATTGGATCATGATTTAGTTTTGGATTTGCATATATAATGTCAGAATGCATGTTTTAGAATAAGCTATCACTGCTATTACTTGATCATCTCCCCTAGAGATCTAAATGTGATATAAATCGTATATCCTTTCTTTACTGGACAAGAGCAGGGAGTATAAGTATAATATATCCTAGAGAAAAGGTGCAAATTAGCCAAAAGGCACAAGGGTGGAATATTCTAATGAAATACACCCACTTGTGTCATTACCCCTCCCTTTAATTTGCCCCCAAAATGCTTTAAGCTATGCTTTCAAGTCCTCTAGGTAGGAGAGTACTTCCCTGCTCTTACACCCACTGCTTGTTATAGAGAATCACTGAATTCAATTATTCTCCATGATAGGATCATTGGCGGATGCACCTTCAGTCCCCATTGCTCCTTTATGAGGAACCATGGGTTGGAGGCATGCTTTCAGGGTAACATCACGTGGGGAGGAGCTGGAGGAAGCACCGAGTAAGACTCAGCCATGGAGAACAGTTTAAATTAGTTTTTAAATTATACTGCACACAAACTAACTAGAGACAAGCATAATATAGTAATAAGACAGATTTGTGTTCCTAATTTTATAGTGTCCCTTTAATAAAGAATATACTATGAAATGTTTTCATATCACACATTATGGTATTATTTTGTCGAAAGTTAGTTACCCATTTTTATGATATATCAAACTTCTGGGTTAAGACACTCTTAGCATAATATTATATTTGATGATACATAATTAACAATGATCTTTTACATATCCAGATTAATATCATCCTCTAGATATATTTATTTTTCTAGTTTCTGCTTTAAACCTTCTGTGATCCGTGGTCATTATTATACCTATAACTGATTTGATGTGCTCACTATTTAAGAATATGGTAGAATATGACTACATATGAAGGAATAAGAGTGAAAATATAAGATAAAATGCACATTTTTATTTTATAATGGCAACATTGTTTAGCAATTGTTTTAAAAATATCTTTGTTTGATATGCACTAATTTTATTAAATAGTAGGTCACATTTTATAAATAGCATTTATAGCCATGAATTATAGAGACATTTTTTCATCCACAGTTTTATTTTTTTTATTTATTAACATTCGTAATTGAAATCTACAATTATGTTTTTTTTATCTACTATAGTGTAAGTTAATCAGAAAATTGACTAGAAAGCAAGATATAAAATATAAAATTTCCGTGCATAGAATATGAACAATTGGATAGAGTGTAGTTATAATGATGCATTCTATAAATATTTAGTATGCAATTGTTAGCTAATTATCTCAACATGTTGTATATGACAAAATAAAAGAAATCGTTTTGACAGTCGATGCCAAGGAATTTTAGAGAACAATTAAAGAAGGTATGGTAACTAGGAATGTATAACCAAAACAGCAAATACTTATGTATTGCTTATTTTCAGTACCCTTTCCTTTGGTTCTAAAGTTAATAAAAGCTGTTTTTCTAGCATTTTGCACGACTAAAAATGTAAATTCACTTTTTTATAATTGTGTAGCCTACCTGTGCACCTTTTCAAGTTCCATCATATCCACATTTAAAGTTGATGCCAAAAAACGACACCACACTTTCAAGACTGGGTTTTAGTATTGATTATATAATTATTGATTATAAAGAAGGAAAATAATAGTTGATAAGGTAGATAATGTACTTTTTAAAATTCAGTATTTTGTGACTGGACTGAATTAGATTGTGATTTCTAGATTCTAGATTTCAAGTGTAGTCAAACGACTACTCCAAAAAATAAATAATTATAATAAAAATTAATAATAATAAAAATGATATTCTATTATAATTTTAATAAATAAAATATCTAGACTATTTGAAATGATAAATAATTAATTGATTAATTTCTGAGCTGCTGCTCACACTGTTATATAAATCTACAACAAAAAACACTTCACTTATACCAATCATGCAACCATTTAAAATGTAAAATATGTCAACATGACGTGAACACTCTCTTTCAATTGATGTGTCCTAAAGGTCCTACTCACTTATATTCCCAATATTAAGTGAACCACAGCTCAATAAAAGTGCTAAAAATGCCAAAAAAGTATTGCACAAATATTACATTTACAAATGAAATACACTTATGTGTGAAAAAATCACAAAAAAAATGTACAATATGCAATGCGTAATAAAACCTTTTGTGCAATCAACAGCAGTATTGTAAAGTGCAAGATTAATGAGGAATAATACCCTTAAATATAATTTTCTTGTTTGAGCATATTGTTTTGTTTGTGAGAATTATTACTCATGTGTGATAGTTTTAAGGTTTGAACATTTTGTAAGGAGACATGCCAACAATTAATTTGTTACCCCTCTATTTTCTCATGTACATTTCTATAAGGTTTCAATGGTTTTGCTCATGCCATCATAGCATTTCCTAGGCTTCAATGTTTAGCTAGATATCTAACATATCCCTTCCTTTTTTTCTATCCATCCTTAATTATATTCATTTAAATTAACTGCCCAGTTATGTTTTTCATCTCTGTATGTGCCATTAATACCAATTATGTCATACTATTCATTATCTGCCAATAACTCTAGCTCCCTGATTATGTTAATCAAGCTCCTTTGATTAGCATGCATACATTTGGTGTTAGCCTCCCTTTTTTGAAGATATATATATATATAAACCCATTTATCATACAAGATCCAGCACACTCACTCATTCACTTAACAGCAATTTCAAAGGTCACAGACTTCTCAAACTCCAACTTCAGATATGCAGGTGATGCATAACAGTAACTTTTGTATTTACACTGTGGGCAGTTTTATAATGTTTGGTCTCACCACAATCTTTCTGGTATCAAGTTATATGTATTTTCAGTAAGAAGAGGCTTCCATCTGGTCAGTCTTGTATGAAGGCCAAATGTCTGGAGTGTTGCAGTGACGGTTGTCCTTCCACCAATTTCTCCCATCTCCACTAATGATATCTTGGAACACCCAGAATGACCATCAGGTTCTTGATCACCTCTATGATAAGGCCCTTTTCCCCGAATTGCAGCAAGCTCTAAGAAAAGTCTTGGTTGTTTCAAACTTCTTCCATTTAAGAATTATGGAGGTCACTGGGATATTGTGAACCTTCAATGGAGCTGATTTTTTTGTAACCTTCCACAATCTGTGCCTGCTCTTCCAGTACAATAAAATCCCAAATCTTTAGAAAACAAACTGGCATTTATCATCTGCTTGTCCAAATTCCTTAATGCCTAAGTGCTATATAGATGTATCACAAACCAGACAATATACAAGCATGTTGGCTTATTTTGTGATTCTGAGTTCTGTCCATATTGCAAAAAAAAGAGTTGATTGACGATTAGCCACAAAATGTTTATTCTATTCACAGATCAAGTGAAAAGTGACCAACAGACTGAAAAAAGACAGAGCAGTAAAAAACAAATAATTATTTATATAATTACACTGAACAAAATTATAAACGCAACACTTTTGTTTTTGCCCCCATTTTTCATGAGCTGAACTCAAAGATCTAAGACTTTTTCTCTGTACACAAAAGGCCTATTTCTCTCAAATTTCTCTCGAATATTGTTCACAAATCTGTCTAAATCTGTGTTAGTGAGCACTTCTCCTTTGCCGAGATAATCCATCCACCTCACAGGTGTGGCATATCAAGATGCTGATTAGACAGCATGATTATTGCACAGGTGTGCCTTAGGCTGGCCACAATAAAAGACCATGACTACTAAGAGTTCTGCTGTTTAGCACGTGGATGGTACAATCCCCGTCTCAGGATATATAGATATTCCTTGTATTGGACATCCAGTTCTCAGTAGTCAAATATATAAAAGAAACAAAGGGAAAATAACCTATGGCACAGTATTTTGTAAGATATATAAAATATAGAAGAGGTTGGTATCCTACTTACAATTTCCAGAGCAATGACTTGCTTTGGTAGTATACGCTTATGCAGGGCCGGCACTTCCTATAAGGCGAACTGGGCAGCCGGCCCTTTAAATGCTGCAGCCGCCTGTGCGCTCCATAGAGAGCGCTCAGGCGGCTGCCCCACTGCCTCTCTCCTCACCTCCCCTTCCCTGTAGCGTGGCCGAGCTCCACTCCGGTCTGCGACAAGATGTGCACTTCTTGACAGTCCAGCCGGGTACAGGAAACAGAAACTCCTGGACCTGAACCGGAGAGGAGCTCGGCCATGCAACAGGGAAGGGGAGGTAAGAAGAACTGGGGGAGGGGGTGGAGTAAGAAGAAGGGAGGGAGGGGGAGTAAGAAGAAAACAGGGGGAGGGGGAGTAAGAAGAAGGGGGTAAGAAGACAATAGGGGAAAGGGTGAGAAGAAGGGGGATGGGGAGTAAAAAGAAGAAAACAGGGGGGAGTAAGAAGAAGAGGGGAGGGGGGAGTAAGAAGAAGGAGGGGGAGGGGGAGTAAGAAGAAGAGGGGAGGTTGGAGTAAGAAGAAAACGGGGAGAGGGGAGTAAGAAGAAGACAGGGAGGAGGGTGGGGGAGTAAGAAGAACACAGGGGGGGTGAGGAGAAGGTGAGATGAGGAAAACACAGTGAGGGGGTGGTGAGAAGAAAATGGGGAGGGGGAGGTGAGAAGAACACGGGGGGAGTGAGAAGAACAGGGGGGAGTGGGAATAACACAGGGAGGGCGGGAGGGCGGGAGGGCGGGAGGGCGGGGAGTGAGAAGAACACAGGGAGGGGGGAGTGAGAAGAACACAGGGAGAGGGGGTGAGGGGAAGGGGAGGTGAGGAGAAAACAAGGAGGGGGGAGGAGAGGAAGACACAGGGAGGTGGGAGGTGAGAAGAACACGGGGGGAGTGAAAAGAACACAGGGAGGGTGGGGGGTGAGAAGAACAGGGAAGAGGCGGTGATGAGAAGGGGGGTGAGGAGAAGGGGAGGTGAGGAGAACACAGGGAGGGTGGGGGGGGTGAGAAGAACACATAGGGGGAGGGTGGGTGTGAGAAGAACATAGGGAGGTGGATGGGTGTAAGAAAAGACCGCTAGGGGAGGGTGGAGGTGAGGAGAGACCACTAAGGAGCAGGGGAGAGCGCTAAGGGACAGAAGGGAGAGCTCTATAGGACAGGGGACAGGACAGGGAGCTCTTTCACACTACATGCACACACAATGCATCTCTATACATACACAGAAACACACAATGCATCCCTACACACACAGAAACACAACATGCTTCCCTTACACACAGAGAAACACATAATGCATCCATCACACACACACACACACACACACACATACATAGAATCAAACAATGTATCCCTTACACACACATGCAAACACATACACTGCTTCTCTTACATACACACAGAAACACAATGCATTGCTTACACACACTCAATGCACACACTTACAGACACACACCTTGCATCCCTTATGCATACAAACACAGATTCACACAATGCATCCATTACACACAACCAGAAACACACAATACATCCGTTATACACAAACACACACTGTTTCCACTACACACAAACACACTGCATCACCTACACAAACTGGTATCCCTATACACTACATTCCATCAGCACACACATTAGATCCTCTACAATAACACATAACACATCCCCATAACACTCCACTCCCTGTGAGCGAACTCATGGGTGACACATATAGGTGGACTTATGGTAGGGCCTTATGGGCATACTCACTGTCAGGCTCTGGGGCCCAGACCTTGAACTGTGTAAGGGGCCCCAAAAATAGAGTTGCTTTCCGTTCTCCCAGAACATTGAATTTTGTGACCACAGTTACAAACAACCTCCAGAGATCCTGTTCTACACCAGACCAGTGGAGCCAAACTGCAGCCAGAGCCCATCACCATCCTCATCTGGTTGTAAGTAGGCAATCTAGTATATTATTAGTGACACTAATCCCTAATTTACCTCACATTAAAGGGACACTATAGTCCCCAGAACCACTGCAGCTTAATGAAGTGGTTCCAGTATCTATAGCCTGTCCCTGCAGACTTTGTAATACACACTGTGTGCAGCACTGGTGTTAGTTCATATGGCAGATCAAACTAGCAAACTAGCAATTTTGCCTACGGCGCTAAAAATCCTTGAACCAGCCCTGCACTTATGGTGGTACAAGTCCCTCCTGGAAGCAGATGTAGTGGAATAGCAACAGGGTAGATTAAAATAATAAAAGTAGGGGTAAATTGTAACAATGAACTTTATTTTTATAAATAAAATATAGAATAAAATATATAATTAAACCAAAGTGACAGAGTGCTCCAGTCCTCACTTAACGCGTTTCGCCCTGATTTGGGCTTCTTCTAGTAGAATGAATCATGCAACTTGGTTTCAAAATATACACCTGATGAAGTTAAGCACTTGGCTCACATCATAGGACACCTTTGTAAGGCTGTCATTGCGGCAAGAGGTTTCCTGGAAAATGGCATATTATGAAATACACTTTACTATGGTTTTCCTTACCTTATTATGGTTTTCTGTTTATATGCCTTTTTAAAATGCTAAATATATATATATATATATATATATATATATAAGATAGGATAACAGATAGAAAAGACTTATGGCACAATCCTAAGGAAATATGTCTACGTGTTTTCAATTATCCTAGCCACCAATTAGAGACTCCAGGGGTCCCTAGGGGCATAACCCTAACTAATACTGAAAAACAAAAAATACTGTTCCACTATTATAATATATATATATATATATATATATATATATATATATATATATATATATATATATATATATATATTCCAGAATTAAAACAGAAAGCAACGAGACTGAGGGCCCAGTTTAGAAATAAGGCTTATCCGAATGGGTGCCTTAAAGCTGCATTCAAACATGCCCTCCTAGTTGACCGCAAAGACCTCATGACTGATGATTTACCAAACAAATCTTTCTCTAAAATCATTAGATGCATTGGTAATTTTGATGCTGGCTGACATTCAATAATCAATATGTGACTGAAGTCTTGGTGTATGAAGGAGGGTTTGGGGTTTTTAGCACACTAGGTACATTTTGGGCTTGGGTACAATTTTTATAGCTGTGATGGTATGCACCTAAACAGAAGAGGGTCTGCAGTGCTGGGGACAGGATGGCTAGAAGGTTTTAGGAGATTTTTTAAATTGTGGTGGGGGGAGGGACAAAGAAGTCTACAAAATGGAGAGAGGATATAAAAGGGATGGGCTTTAGCTAAGAACAAGAAGAGGTTTAGATGGGGGAGGGGCAAGATCAGAACAAAAGAGGTATGTAATAGTAAGAACAGTTCACATAAAGTACATGTGACTCATCAAGCATAAATGTATGCTTATTAATGCAAGGAGCCTAAATAACAAAATGAGGGAACTAGAGGCAATAGCATACATTAAGCATTATGACATAATAGGCATAGCAGAAACATGGTTGGATTAGACACATGACTGGGCAGCTAAAATAAATAATTCATATTTTTTATGAAGAATAGAAAAAACAAGAAGGGTGGTTGGGTATGTTTGTATGTTATCCATAAGTCAAAGACAAATCTCAAGCGACTGGAATGTGCTGAGGAAAATGTGGAATCTTTATAGATAGATAACTGCATGGGGCAAAAGAAGGGGAATCAATTATTCATTGGGATATCTTATAAACCACCTAATGTTAATATTGATGAGGAAGAACAACTATTTGAGAAAATTGGGAAAACTGGGAAACACGTTGATTATTGGAGATTTTAATTACCTGGACTTAAATTAGAATACAGGGACTACTAGTTCAGCAAAGGGAATCAGGTTTTTGAAACTGTTAAATGACACCTTCATGTCACAACGTTACAACACCAACTAGAATGGCCACTTGTCTGGAACTGGTTATAAAAAACAATGTTGATCTTTTGACCAACATTCAAGTAGGGGAGTACTTGTAAAATAGTGATCACAATATACCGTATATACTCGAGTATAAGCCGAGTTTTTCAGCACATTTTTTGTGCTGAAAAACCCCAACTCGGCTTACACTCGAGTCAGAGTCTGTATTATGGCAATTTGCATTGCCATAATACAGACAATGGGGGCTGTGGGGGCTGCAGAGAGATGTTACTTACCTTTCCTGCAGCTCCTGTCAGCTCTCTCCTCCTCCGCCGGTCCGTTCAGCTCTTCTGTCAGCTCACAGTGTAAATCTCGCGAGAGCCGCGGCTCTCGCGAGATTTACACTGGGAGCTGACCGAGGTGCTGAACGGACTGGCGGAGGAGGAGAGAGCTGACAGGAGCTGCAGGAAAGGTAAGTAACATCTCTCTGCAGCCCCCACAGCCCCTTCTTCACAGTGCCCATCCACTGGACCACCAGGGAAGGAGAGCCCTCCTCCCTGGCCAGTTAGCAAGCAGGGAGGGGGGACGAAAAAATTTATATATATATTAATAATAATAAAAAATAATAAAATAAAAGTAATAAAATAAAAAATAATAATAAAATTTAAAAATAATAATAATAATAAAAAAAATGTAATGAAGCAAAAAAAATATTAAAATAATAATTAAAAATAAAAAAATGCCCACCCCCCACCAAGGCTCTGCATCACACTCTGCATTACACACACACATACACACACTGCATTCATACACACACACTGCATTCATACACACACACTGCACTCATACACTCAGCATTCTCATACACACACACTGCACTCATACACACAGCATTCATATACACACACTGCACTCATACACACAGCATTCATATACACACACTGCACTCATATACACACTGCACTCATATACACACTGCACTCATACACACACTGCACTCATACACACACTGCACTCATACACACACTGCATTCTCATACACACACACTGCATTCTCATACACACACTGCATTCATTATATACACACACTGTAAATAAATATTCAATTAATATAATTTTTTTAGGAGCTAATTTTATTTAGAAATTTACCAGCAGCTGCTGCATTTCCCACCCTAGTCTTATACTCGAGTCAATAAGTTTTCACAGTTTTTTGGGGTAAAATTAGGGGCCTCGGCTTATATTCGGGTCGGCTTATACTCGAGTATATACGGTAGTGTCTTTTGAAATAAACTCAAAAAAGGAAATGCACATGGGGTATACTAAAACATCTAATTTTAGAATGGACTATTTTAATAATATAAGGGCAGCTTAAAGATATATTGACTGGAATAAACTCTTTAGGGGAAAAAACCCACTGAGGATAAATGGAATAGTCTCAAACAAAAAGCATTTAAATTGGACAAATCAGAAGCATCCCGCAAAAGATATTAGAGAATAATGCATGCAAAAAGGAGATTAGATTTGCTAAACTACAAAATGAGAAAGTGATAGCCAAAGATAGCAAAACCAACCACAAACTATTTTTTAAGTACATAAATTCTAAAAAACTAAAAATGAAAGTATAGGTAGACTGAAAACAGGTATGGGGCTGTAAGTTAATGAAGACCAGGGATAAGCAGACATTTTAAATAAGTAATATAAGTGATTTAATTTAAGTATATATTAACAGTATATATATATTAACAAAGAACCTATGGCTAGAGATATGCAAATGATTGCTGCAAAAGCTGGCAGAAAAATTCTGATTGGATGACTCATGACAAGGTGCTGCACCTATTCACCCACGAGTACTTAAGGGAATAAGTGTGGGAATAAGTGAATCTCTTTTTTTAATTTTTCAAGATTCTTTACTTTCAGAAATTGTATTGGAGGACGGGAGATGTGGTTCCTATATACAAAAAGGCTTCAAACGTCTGTGGCTGGGAAATTCATGAATTCATTGAGAAAAACTCTACTAGCAAAAAATCAGAATAGTTTTATGAAACATAGGTCATGTCAAAGTAACGTAATTGCATTATGCAAAAAAGTAAGTGGAAGTATAGATCAGGGTGTTGCAGTGGATGTGATCTACTTGGATTTTGCCAAGGCATTTGATATGGTTCCACACAGTAGGTTATTGTTTAAACTAAAATAATTTGGTCTAGATGAATATTTTTTTCTTGGTTAGAACATTGGCTTAAAAATAGAGTGCAGAGAGTTGTCATTAATGGTACATTTTCAAGCTGGACAAAATTGGTGAGTGGTGTCCCTCAGGGTTCTGTTCTGCGACAGCTTCTATTCACCATATTTAAAAATGAACTTGAAATAAATATTGAAAGTCATGTTTTAGTGTTTTTAGATGACACAAAATCTGTAAAGTAATACAATGTGAGCAAGATATTACTTTTCTGCCGAGGGATTTAGATAGATTGGAAGAATGGGTACTCAAATGGTAGTTGAAATGTGTTGTAGAAAAATGCAAAGTTATGCATTTTTGGGTAAAGAATGCACAAGCAACTTACACCCATAATGGTAAAAGTGGCATTAATTCTTGGGATAAGAATGTAGGCTTGCTTCTTAATAAATGACTGGTAAGATCATAGGTTACATATGCTATGCAATTTTGGGCTCCTGTTCTATAAAGAGCGCAGAGGCAGGCTATAGAATTAATAAAAAGAATGGAACAAATTTAAACCTTTTTATTTTAGAAAAATGGCACCTCAGAGGGGATATGATAACATTATACAAATATATTCTGGGCCAATACAAACCATTGTCTGGAAATCTATTCATAAATATATAGGGCAAGAGGTCATGCATTTAGACTGGAAGAAAGGAGATTTCGTCTAAGGCAAAGGAAAGTTTTTTTTAAAGTCAGAACAATAAAGATGTGGAATTTTCTGCCTAAAGCAGTGGTTTAATAAGAGTCTGTACAGATGTTTAAACAGCAACTGGATGAATACTTGCAAAAACATAATATTCAGAGGTATAATTTGTAATGTATTGTATAATAGTTTTTTGATCCAAGGATAAATCTGACTGCCATTCTCAAGTCAAGAAGGAACTTTTCCTAGTTTGTTGCAAAATTGGAAATACTTCAAACTGGGTTTTTGTTGCCTTATTTTGAATCAACAGCAAAAACAGATGTGAGAAAGGCTGAACGTGATGGACACATGTCTCTCTTTAGCATACGTAACTATATTTGACATAACAAACTGTAATAGAGTCAGACAGATATTTTGTATGAAATATTTGCAGATTGTTTTCTTAGTAAGACTGGTAATTTGTAACAGTTAAAGGGACACTAAAGTCACCAAAACAACTTTAGCTAAATGAAGCAGTTTATGTGTATAGATCACTTTTTTCTGTTTATGCTGTAGGGGTCATTCCCTTGTCACACCTCCCCTGGCTCTGACTGACACAGCCTGCATGACAAATGTTTCACTTTCAATCAGATGTAACTTACTTTAAAAGTTTTTATCTCCTGCTCAGTAAATTGAACTTTAATTACATACAGGAGGCTCTTGCAAGGTCTAGCAAGCTATTAAAAGCGCAGGAGATAGGAAATTCTAAATTAAACAGAATGTGCAATTAAGAAAGTATAAAGATTAGGTTTAGATGACTCTTTACAGGAAGTGTTTAGGGAGGCTTTGCAAGTCACCTGCAGGGAGGTGTTACTAGGACTCGATAAACACAGTGATTTAACTTGCAGAGATAAAGTTATTTACCTGGCAGAGAATTGAGCAGTGATACTGCAGGGACATGATCTATACATCAAAACGTCTTCATTAAGCTAAAGTGTCCCATTAATGTGTGCAGTTGGGGTGACTTCATTGGATCATTGCTGACTGTTAGTCTGGTGGGCATTTGTTTCACAAAGTAATTGTTTAATATGTCCGTAAAAAAAAAGAATTGACATATATGTTTTTCATCAGAGCTGATAGTGACATGCTTGGAAAGTTAATTATTTAGTGGTGTGAGTGCAAATAGAATTGGTGTGTGTAGATGCAGATATTGGTGGGATGTGCAAGAATTCAAAGTGAATTTTAAATTTAAAGTTGAAATATCATACTATTCATACATTCAGCTAGGAGAAGCAGTGATAGAGTTCTCTCACCTGCCCCTTGTGCTTTAGTAAATAACTCTCATTGTGTGTGTAGAAAAGTAAAATAATGGGGATTTAGGAAATAAAATATCTGTAAAATATATATATATATCTGAACGCCAACCTAGAACAAACAAGTATAACAATTTTATAACTTTTTTTTAATTTTAAAAATTAGTTATACTGCCCCCATTCCTGACATATTTGTGTATACCTGTTTATAAAACCTTGCCTACCTCCATTTATACTACAAGACTAATTACCAGCTTTTAGAGGAATACATTTAGCTGCCAGAAACTCATTCCACCCACTTAATGTCCATAAATATCTGGAAAATTGCATCCTCTCACCCTCCTTCCAAACAGTAAGGAAAACTTCAAATATCATACTATTCATGCAGTCAGCTAGGAGAGCAGTGATGGAGTTCTCTCATCTGCCTCCTATGATTTAATAAATAATTCGGATTGTGTGTGTGTAGAAAGTGGATTGTTGATGTTTGTGTTTCTATGTGTTTTTAAGCAGATATTGATGGTGTGTGGAAGTGAATCAGTAATGTGCGTGTGTGTGTCTGTTGTGGATATTGTATGAAAAAAGAATAAGTGTCTCTGTATATGTAAAAGAAAGTAGCAGAATAGGATTGGTTGTCTTTGGTTTGAAGTTGTAGTAGTTCATTTGTGTGTATATGGATATGTGTAATATGCAGTAAATGTATGGCAAACAAATTTGGTTTGGTTGAGTTGAATGGGCAGAATTCTGAATCTTCACTTAAACCCGTTCATCTATTGCCTGTGTCGTTCAGAGTTATGGAATTTAGACAAATCATTTGAATTTGAAACCAAATGTGCATGTCTAGTATATAGATTATACATACTTTCATATGCTGTGCTTACTACTTGAATATATTTCTAAACATTTGTGATGAGTACATGCAGTGTCTGCAAATGACAATGTCGATGAAGACATTATTTTTAAGTGACATTTACGAGTTGAGCAGAATAGTTTAAGCTTAATTCACATAGAATCTGACAGTTTCTGCTATCGTCTTTCCAATCTATAACCCTTATAAAGAAAATGATTTTAATTTCACTTCTGTATCAGGAGGAGTACCAGAGATCCTTTATTTTAAAGTAAAGTACATTATATAAGGAACCTTCACTCAAGTTCCATACATTTTTTTTTATTATCTATCCCTACACTTGTCAAACATTTGAATAAGTTCACTACCTATGTAGCTACATCCTTTTCAAGGTCATAACACAATTTTAAAAAGCAGCAAGTATAACAGTTTAGTGGGCCAACAGTATTAGAAGTGAACAAAGTGTTGGATCAAGTTAAGCTAACATTAGGGGGATTAGTATACATATATATACAGTCTTGGGTTCTGGGGTCATTTTAAGCATGTTTGGTAGGAGGGTGGGGGGAGGCGGGCAGGAGATTCTCAGCCTCCACCTCTGCCAGGTCCTCTCTCTCACAAGCCCCGCCCCCAGCAAGCCAGAGTGTTACTGCACGTAAATAAAAATAGTTTGAGGAAGAAATTGCAATGAATTCCAAAACCTGGGTAGTGTGAGAGTACTAATTCACAGTCAATCACTACAGAACACGGATATATGGCAAACTTTCTGTAATTACTGAAACCTATTCATAGGCAGAGCCGGAATGAGGTTGCCCAGGGCCCTAGTGAGAGTGAAAGCTTGGACCCTCCCTCCTAGAGCCCTGGACTCTGTTTCTGTGAGTGGTATTTGTGAGAGTGTGTGTAATGGCTGAGTGCTGTGTGTGGAAGAGGCTAAGAGCTATGCTGAGGAGGCTGAGTATGTCTAGCTCTATATATCTGTGTATGTGCCTGACTAAGTGTGTCTGTGTCTCCGGCATTGTGTACATGTGTATGTGCCTTTGAGTGTGTGCAATGCACACTGACTGTGTCTGTGTCTCTGGGATTGTTTACCTGTGTATGTGCGTGAGCATCCTTGTGTGTGAATGTATGTGCTTGTGTCTGGGAATGTTTGACAAAGTTGGGGGTTTAGTGTGAGAGAGGTGGAGTGACTGTATCGAGGGAAGGGTGGTGAGTATAAAATGCTTGGGGTGCGAGTGATTATGGCAGAGTAGGTGAGTGGGTGACAATATATGGGGAATAACTGTGTGGGGGAGTGAAAATTGTGGAGAGACTGTATTAAACACAGTCTCATCAATTAGTAATGCCTTTTATTATTATTTTATTTCTAATAACATTACCTGCTCCTGATTACCTCCTGTGTCAGAAGTATGGCAATAATAGATCTTCTGGTGGTTCGGTGAAGTTCCTTGTGGTCCAGTGTGGTCCCTGGTGGTTCAGTGGGCTGTTGGTAGAGCCACAGGCCTTTCAGTTTGGTGCTCAGTGAGGACGTCAAAGAAAAGTGGTGAACCTGGCACCTCCGCTCTGACTCCCTTACAGAGCGATGGAACCGCAATGGTCTGGGGCTGTACAGTGAACCACCAGGGTTGGATTTTTTTTAAAGAGCCAAAATGGAGATCTTTTGATCAACCTTTAGGCTTAGGGGGGAGAGGAGTGGCGCGATCAGATTCTATAATCAAAATAGGAGCCGATGCAAAAGTCCTTTTTAGTGTTTCAAATGTAGCAAGTGCTTCAGAAGCCCATTCCTGTTGGGTTTCTCCTTTTATAGTCATGGAGATTATAGGTGGCTCTTATGGATGAGAATCCCTTAATGAGCCTCCTATAATAATTGGAAAAACCCAAGAAGCGTTGAATGGCTTTCAATCCTATCGGCAATGGCTAGTCTAAGATAGCCTCTAGTTTCTTTGGATCCATTCTACAACCTGTACCAGATATTATATACTGTACTCATAATGCCCGTATTGTGTATTAAATGCTGTTTTCCACTCATCACCCTCTTTGATTCGGACCAGATTGTAAACCCCTCGCAGATCAAGTTTAGTAAATATGGATGCCCCTTTCAACCTATCGAATAATCCTGACACTCTCACCTCCTCACTCTGCCACATTCACCCTGTCAATTAACCCCCTTAATCCTGGCACATTCACCTCCCCTTACCCTGTTACACTCACTCCTGCAACCATACCACATTCACCCCAAATCTATTATACTGACCCTCCAAACATGCTACATTCACCCTGTCACATTAACCCCCTAATCCTGTCACACTTACCTCCCCTAACCCTGTAACACTCCCTCCTCCAACCATATCACACTCACCCTCCCTCATTCTGCCACTCAACCCCCACCTCTGTCTCATTCATTCCCTTGCCCTGTCACACTCACCCTGCCACAGTTACTCCTTTACTCATCCTGTCACAGTCACCTCTGAAGACAATCACCATACACACAAAGTCATAAAACATAGCTTCGCCACAAACACAGTGCACAAGGCCACAGGCAGCCCTCCCATACACACTCTTTCATATACATTTTTTTTTATATTGTACTTTTCGAAATAAACCTACGTTTCTAAGAAAAAATAATTTTTTGTTTTTTGCGGCCCACATAAATTTAAACTTTGTTTATGTGGCCTGTGTTATCCTTTGAGTTTGACATGCTTGAGCTAGAGTTATTGGGAATGCCCTAGCCCATAATTGTTTTACTACAAAAGGATTGTAGTATGAGTGGGGAGACCTTCCTCTTGACACTTAACCATGTTATCATCACTTGCTAAGCAGAGAAAAGGATTGGGGCTTTTAACTGTACCCCTATCTGAGTGGAAGAAGAGGGAGACCATTTCATGTCCACTATTAACCCCAGGGACCCTATGTTATTTTTAGAACAAAATCCATTATTCACCATGCTGCAGTGGATAGGGGTCAGCCACTTCTCTAATAACTTCCGGGGTCATGGACCCAGATGTGTTTTTTTTTTTATATTTAATTTAAATGGTGTTGATATGGCCACTATTTTTCCCAGTACTGTGTAATTCAAGCACTGTCAGTTATGCTGAGATGTCAGAAGTCATGCTCACTGATATTAGTTTCTAAGCATAGCTCATGTTATAATACATGTTTGTTTTTCTGGTAACTAACTAGTAAACCGATATGAAAGCATACAACATAACTACTACTTGCCCTTAAATTAGTGAAAAAATTTGTCAGGACCTGTCTTACAGGTCTTATAGAAATTACTGTTTGTAGGTCAATCTTTGTCTCAGTTAAATCCCTTTGGCTATGGAGGATGTACTTGAAACGGGAATATATGTGGGCCACAACTTACATTTCTACTGTATTGTTTAAAAAAGCCTTTGGGTATAACTTCAATCTTACTAATTTTGCATCTATACTTTATTCATTTATTACTACCTTTGTTATCTACCAAATACACATTCAGAAGTATTCATTAGACTTTGAATTGTCAGAAATTCCTCAGCAAATGTCAAATTAGCCAAATGCGAAACATATGTGAGTTGAAGAATTATTTTCAATAAGGAATTTGTCTTTACTTTTGAAATTCCCAGGTCAATTCCACCAATCCATGCTTTATTGAAAAACTTTGATTGCTTTGAATTTGCAGCTGTTTAATAATGAGGCTCTGTAATTTCACTTTTATTTTTTTTTACTTTTATCATAATTTATAACTGCTTTAATGCAGAGCCAGTGGATTGTTTCACTTCTTGTTCTATAAATACATTAACCTTTTGAACACCAAACAAAATATTCTAATTGCATTAAAGCACTTAATAAAGATATGATATTTTTGAAATACTAATTTTGACAATGTTGGAATTTCATTTACGTGATTGACCATTGACCTCAACGCTGTACTCTCGCTCATGCAGAGGACCCACCGGATCAAGATGGCCGCACCCCCGAGAGACAGGTTCAGGCAAGTAAATCTCAACTTTACCTGCCCCTCTGGCTACTGGACCCCCAGTGGCTATGTGACCAGGGTTTTTTTGCGAATAAAGCAAAGTTTCCACAGGGTGAATGGGCCACTTTAACCCCTTAGTGACGGAGACAATTGTACACGTTCTGATCAAAACAAAAAGTAAACAAAACCTGGAATTTGTGCTATATGCCTGTTCAACCGTAATTCACCTCTTTTATATAACGATCACTCACACTTATCATACATCATTTTGTTCAGCAGAAACAGGGCTTTCATTTTACATCAAATATTTATATAAGAAATTTTATTTAATATGAATAAAATGTAAAAAATTTGGAAAATTAAAGGGACACTCCAGTGCCAGGAAAACAACACTGCAGGTCCCATCTCCCTCCCACCCCCCATCTCAGGTTGCTGAAGGGGTCCCACCCCCATCCCAGGTTGCTTCTGGGCCCCTCTGGTGGCACGAGCTCATCCACTACGATTTCAAGAACCAAATCGGCGTAGAAAACCTCAAGAGTCTGAGCCCCCTTGGGGTGAATAAACCTGAAAAGCTCCTGTTCCCCGATCTTTATATCCACCTAGGCTGTGGACCAAATGGGTCTGCACCCGGTGGCACAACTAGCATCAGCAGAAGAGTTGTCAAGGCCTTCTGTAACCTCCTGACTGGGTCCGTGGTGACAAAGTGCCGGCCTATGCACAAGCCTAGGGTTGGAGGGGAGCCCTGCACAGGCACAGTCATGTCATCTACCCCGGAGCACAACGCAAATATGCCTAAAGTTTACCAACTGAGGGAGTGGGCTGAACAACAGGAGGATAATAGTGAGGGTCAAAGAGTCCCAGGCCATTGATGTCAGGGGAGAGGAGGGGGGGGGGGGAATGCATCTTGTGGTCTCGGAAGGAAGGGAGGGGAAAGGAGCCCACTATAGCCCCTTTGTTTTTGTTTTTAAATTCTTTCTTTTTGTTTTCAGTGCATAATGTTGAGTCATACAACATGGTAACATATAATCCGTTAGTCAATAGGGTGCGGATTATGCCTGGCTTAGAGAAGGTTTGCACTTTTATGAAGTGTCCTAGGCGGTCATTGGGATCTATTCAGCTCTATGTGTTTTGAATGGTCAAATGGTCTCATCATAGGTGGGCGGGGGGGGGGGGGGGGGCTTTCAGTGGTATAGGTAAGTCGTGGGTATGGTACCGCCTGAGAGGGCTACCATGGATAGTTTAGGGTGTCCTATGTCCAAAAGCGTGTTGGTTAGTCCTCTTGTCTTGTAGGGACTATGTTAAGTCATGTTTATGTGTCGATTAGATGGTTCGCTAGTCTCGGCTAGGCGAGTGTAATACTAGTGTGGTGGTGGTCTGTTCTGTACTGGCTAGGGTTATAGGGGAGCTAGAGCGGTGATCCACTTTGGGTAGTCACTACAGGGTACCTGTCAGTAGGGGGTACGCTTGTAGTGCTGCGTGGTCGTTCCCGTGCTGACTTTCCTCCATCTCAAGGGCATTGGAGGGGGGGGGGGATGATACACATAATGTATGATGATAAAATACATAAAGACACATTTTATACATAAAACACAGACATGTAACATATCCCCAGATAGCTCAGGTCCGGGTGCACATTATTAGGTGAATGGCACCCAGACCACCCGAATACAGTTTAAGTGCCATGGATCTAAAGTCTTTAATTATACGAACAGGCTCCATGGCATTGCTATCTGGGTTAAAACATTCACATAAAACATAAAATACAGAATTTCCCTGCATTCACCAAATCCATACGAATTAGAACCAGGGGCTGGAGGTTCAGCGGTGCCTGCACGTAAAAGTGTCCGATTTTGGTGCATGAAAGCCGGGCAGAAAAGCGCTGGCTGCCCGGGGAGCTCCAGAACACCGCCACCTAGCGGCCGCTAAGTGTAACAGCGGCCACCCAGTAACATTCAATTAAGCTGCGGTTAACCGCAGCTTCAGGGAGGTAAATTGGAGGCACACTCCAGCTTCTGGGTGGCCAATTAACAACGCCGGCCGGCTTCCCACGGCTCTGGGGAGGTTGCAAACAGGCTGTTTGTTCGGTAGATGGAATCTACCGAACTGCTGTGCAGAAAGGGAGAAATAAATCCTTCTGCACAGCAAAATTAACCCTTTAGCTGCCGGTCCATAATCTAAAGGCAGCAGGCGAGCAACCAGGCTTCTCCAGTTCACAGTGGCGAAGTTGGTTTCGCCACAATTCTCCCCTTTACCAATTAGACTAACAGGGTACCTGACCTCCTGCCGGTCAGTGCCCTTGTTAGTCCAGCAGCCCACCCACAAGACAGAAACAGCAGTACAGCCCACCCACAATAAAGGGTTACTACACCTGGGTAGAGGAGAATCTTGACCATGTCCAGGTGCCTCACCACGGCTGTGTGGGGGACTGGTAGGCTGCCTTGGTGTGTTGCTGAGGGGGCAGAGACCAGCGGTACTCTGTCTTGGTGCCAGCACTACCACGGGAGTAGTCTGGTTGGAGCCTGGTTGCTGGAGACTGACTGTCTCCCCTTTAGGTACATAACTCGGCTGCCGGAGGGGGAGACCGACTGTCTCCCCTTTGGATACATCGCTCTGTGGCTGGGGGACAGGACCGACTGTCCCTACCCCTTGTGCTGTAAGTGCAGAGACTACGGTCCCATCTGCACATTTGTGGGGCTTAACATCTCCCCTTGGTGGGTTAGGCTGCCGCTTGAGAGAGGGTGTAACAAGCTCCTCTCTCTGGACGGTAAACTGCCGCTGGGGAGAGGGGTTAGCAGGCTCCTCTCCCTGGCACTCTCTCTGCTGGTGGAAAGGGTGACCAGCTGTCTCCCCTTTCATTCTCTTGTCCTACTGCTGGGGTGTGAGACTGACGGTCTCTGTTCCCTGCAGGACACTCAGTCGCTGGGGAGGAAGGACGGCCCCTTCAGCTCCCTGGGGTGTACACTGCCGCTGGGGAGGAAGGACTGCACCTTCAGCTCCCTGGGTTACACACTGCCACTGGGGAGGATGGACGACACCATCAGCTCCCTGGGGTACACACTGCCGCTGGGGAGGAAGGACGGCACCTTCTGCTCCCTGGGGTACACACTGCCGCTGGGGAGGAAGGACGGCACCTTCTGCTCCCTGGGGTACACACTGCCACTGGGGAGGAAGGACGGCACCTTCTGCTCCCTGAGACACACACTGCCGCTGAGGAGGACGGACGATACCATCAGCTCCCTGGGGTACACCTTTGAGTCCCCGAAACGCACTATGCCGCCGGATAGGGCGACCGATACCCTTGGCTGGATCTGCCATGAACCGCAGGTACTCATCTGCCTGGCTCCTTACGAACTGTACGTATTTCTCCTCTGGGTTGGGTCCAAAGTACGCCAGCCGCATGGCAACCTCTCTGTCAAACTCCTCCTGAGTGTAGCTGGGTGCCATGCTTGCTCTGCTGCAGTTGGTTCCTTGTAGATAGGGGCGCTGTACGGGTACTGGCGTTGCCCTCACTTTGTAATACAGGAATGGTGTTGTCTGTAGCTGTCCCTCTGGTTGTAGGAAAGATCCCACCGCTGCCACCAATTGTAACGGACCGTTTTGCTCAAAAGGGGATAAAAATCGTTTAGGCGATAATCCCCTTTTTCATAGACCAGCAGCTACTTTGAGCACCAATCTCCCGAACTGCAAACTGTATGAATTCCCCAACTCCCGAACTGGAAACACACGAACTCTGGAATCAGCCGAACAGGAAAAGCATACAAGTAGGTTAGTCTGGTATGCCTAAAGCAACACTCAGGGATGAGGGAGTCTGACTTAAAATGGAGTGCTCAAAACTGGATGTAGGCAGAAATTTCACCAAAAATCTGTCCCAAAATATAGAAAAACAATTATAACATTGTGGATGCAATGAAATAAGTAAACCCAGGAGCTAATTCCACTTAAAAAAGGCTTGAATCACCGATATGGATATGCAGTGCGAATACCAGGCAACTGTTATATATATGGTGTGTATACCTTTAAATCTGTTAAAAGCAGAATAGGGTTGTGACACACCAATTACTATACTTAATATAAAAGAAAGATGGTCTTTGTATACAGAGAAGCAGTATGAGAAACTGTTCTTTATATTAGTGTGAACTTAGTGCAACATAAAGAATATATCTGGTGTATATCCCTTTAAATCTGTAGATGGAGTATATGTCAAAAAACAATGTGCTTATGAAGATAAAATTTCAAAATCTTCAAAATAGAAAATGCAGTGTAGATGACTGTATTCTATATAAAAAATAATAGAATCCAATGAGTTAAAATTGGTACAGAATTTATTAGAAGAAGAAATAATAATAATAATAACTGTGCCAAACCATAAATGCTTCTACAGAATGACAATGAAAGATTTAAAAATTTAAAAATATCAAAAAGTATAAAAATATCAAAATATCAGTTGGGGACGGTCTGCAAGAATATTACCAGCATATCTGTGTTAGTATTTCGGATTTTATCCTAAGGACCGATCAGGATGGCTGTGGATACAATGTTGCTGTAAAATGTATCACTTGCTGCCGGCTGCTCGTGAGGTTGGCGTGCGTCCCAGACCTCACTCTGGGTGATGCACGCTGTTGGCCGGTCGGTCGGTCCCCAGATCTCGGAGTGCTCTGTGCTTGATGGAAGAGAGCACGATAGCTGGCTGTGTGTATTCTGCGTCCGTACCCCGCTTGATTTCGGTCTTACGCGTTTCGTGGGTGTCAGCCCCACTTCCTCAGAGACAAGATGATAATTCTTCGATATGGCATAGTTTATATACAGTCCCAATTGGTTATAATTGATTGCATTGATGTGATAATTGGTTCAAAAGATGATGAATATGCATAAAATCTTTTGCATATGATATAAACATAAAAATAAAAATAAAAATGTAAAGCATTTAAAACATTTAAAACAAGAAGATTTTGGAAGAATTAAAACATTCAGAACATTGAAAAATATCTGTGGGAAATGTCTGAGCTATAAATAAAGTATAAATTGTTATATATACAAAATGTAAAAATATAAACATGACAATATATAGAGTATGAGATTGCACATAAGAAGAACACACATTTAGTACATGACTATAATATATATTACATATAGAAGGATAAAATATGTAGAGAAATATGTAAAGGAATAAGTAAATACAATACAATATATTTGAAATACCACTTGATTGGAGAATATATTGGAAGAATAACAGTTTGATTATATGAATTATCAAGAGTTGGTGTTGAAAATAAATAAATAAATAAATGAATAAAAATAAAATAAAAATAAAAATAAGAATAAGTACTAGTGTATACAAGCTAATAAAAAAAATATAAAAAATAAATAATAAAAAATAAGGAATATGTAAGAGAATATTTAAGACATATATAAAAATGTAAAAATATACGTATATAGAAGTATATATATATATACGAAATTTTATCTTCATAAGCACATTGTTTTTTGACATATACTCCATCTACAGATTTAAAGGGATATACACCAGATATATTCTTTATGTTGCACTAAGTTCACACTAATATAAAGAACAGTTTCTCATACTGCTTCTCTGTATACAAAGACCATCTTTCTTTTATATTAAGTATAGTAATTGGTGTGTCACAACCCTATTCTGCTTTTAACAGATTTAAAGGTATACACACCATATATATAACAGTTGCCTGGTATTCGCACTGCATATCCATATCGGTGATTCAAGCCTTTTTTAAGTGGAATTAGTTCCTGGGTTTACTAGGAAAAGCATACAATTCGCTTACACTCCTGGCAGTCAGCATACAATCCAATTCCCCCCAAAAACGAGACGACACATCGGTTTGAGGGTCAAGCAGAATCTGTTTTACTGAGGGCTACCTGCCCAGTATTTATGCAGGTCTCCCACCTGGTGGACACTCCCCTAAGGGACCAAATGGGAGACTGAAACAGCAGACAGACATGTATCACTTTCGTACACACAGCCACAATACTTTCCCACAATGCATCCTGGTTTCCTCCTCTCTGTCCTGGAGATAATTAATTAAGTAATTAAATTATCTCCCAGGACAAAGGCCAGACTCCATTATACACGTGGTGACACAGAAACAGTATATCACTTTAAAATACATAAAGACACATTTTATACATAAAACACAGACATGTAACATATCCCCAGATAGCTCAGGTCTGGGTGCACATTATTAGGTGAATGGCACCCAGACCACCCGAATACAGTTTAAGTGCCATGGATCTAAAGTCTTTAATTATACGAACAGGCTCCATGGCATTGCTATCTGGGTTAAAACATTCACATAAAACATAAAATACAGAATTTCCCTGCATTCACCAAATCCATACGAATTAGAACCAGGGGCTGGAGGTTCAGCGGTGCCTGCACGTAAAAATGTCCGATTTTGGTGCATGAAAGCCGGGCAGAAAAGCGCTGGCTGCCCGGGGAGCTCCAGAACACCGCCACCTAGCGGCCGCTAAGTGTAACAGCGGCCACCCAGTAACATTCAATTAAGCTGCGGTTAACCGCAGCTTCAGGGAGGTAAATTGGAGGCACACTCCAGCTTCTGGGTGGCCAATTAACAACGCCGGCCGGCTTCCCACGGCTCTGGGGAGGTTGCAAACAGGCTGTTTGTTCGGTAGATGGAATCTACCGAACTGCTGTGCAGAAAGGGAGAAATAAATCCTTCTGCACAGCAAAATTAACCCTTTAGCTGCCGGTCAATAATCTAAAGGCAGCAGGCGAGCAACCAGGCTTCTCCAGTTCACAGTGGCGAAGTTGGTTTCTGTGCATACTGAGAGATTTTAAAAATAAATCATAAATGTAAGGAGAAAAGAACAACATAAACTGCAATACCATTAACAAAAAAATGGTTGTGTGGTCGGCTGAGGCTTCAGGTCATGGGCCCAGGTTGTGTAGTGGGTAGCCCTGTGGTGTTGTTGGACAGTCCCAGCGTGGCAAGTAAAGCAGGACCTTCTCCCAGGTTAGAGATCTTGCAGGATTTTTCGTCCTTGGCTACCCAGAGCGATCTAGGGGTTGCCCACCTGTATGTCAGTCCTGCAGTTTGTAGGGTAGTGGTTATCAGCTGCATGCTCTTGCGCCATGACAGTGTGTCTCTGCTCAGGTCTTGGAAGAAGGGGATTTGGTGCGTCTCAAAGTTGTGAGGCATTTTTCCTTTAATAGCAGCCCCTAGGGCTATTTTATCTGTAAGAGATTGGCATCACAAGATGAGGTCTCGTGAAGCTGTATTTGGTGCTTGTAATGATTTGGCGATGCCATCAAATGTGAAGTGTTTCGATTGCCTGTTGGGTAGGAGCAAGGCCACTAAGCACCTTATAAGGTGGGGGAGTTCCTCCAGTGGTTCTGATTCTGGTACCCCCTGATCTTTACATTTTTCCTCCGGCCCCTGTCATCTAGCAGATTAACTTACCTGGCAATAGTGGACTGTGTGGTTTGCATCTGGGTAACTGTATCTTTCAGTGCATTTAGGTCTTGTTGCAGGTAGCTCACCTCCTGTTCTGTGGCTTGAGTGTGGACTGTCACCACTTGTACCTCAGCCACGAGCCCCTTCAGGTCTGCCTGCCACATTTGCTGCAAGTTGCGTTGGAGTCCAGCCAGCATGATCTGAATATCCTGCTTGGTAGCTGGGGCTGATTTTCCTGTGGTCTGTGGGTTTTCTCCATCTGTGTTGGCTGTGGCCATGCTGTGCACGGAGTTCTCATCTTCAGACCTCGCAGGTTAGGCTTCCATGGTGGTTTGGGTCGGGGCGGGTGGAGGGGATTGTAGCATGCTGCCTATGTCCCATTGTGGTTTGGGTGCACGTGGGGTCGGTTTTTTGGACCTCCGTCCCATTTCTTCCGGGGATTAAAAATCCGCCTCTGCGTGCTGTGAGCCCGACTCGAGCCACGCTGTTAACTCTCCGGCTAGATCCTGTCGGCAGGCGCGGTAGGTCCAGTGCCTTTGATGCAGCGTTTTGTGCCCAGTGTTTGGAAGAAAGGCATCTGCGAATTCAGCAAAGTTCCCAGAGTCGATACCCGTAGCTGGTTTCAGCCGATGTGCTTTGGTTTTGCCGATATCGCTTTGATTTTGCTCTAGGTTTTCAAAGCTATTGGAAATGGCAGCTGCTCCGTTGCGCTGCTGGGTCTGCCCCCCCACTATAGCCCCTTTGTAAGTCCCTAGGGCCTTGACTATTAGTTATCTGTATAGTTTTCTTATGGCTCCCAAACTTTAGAGAATCTCTTCATGGACACCCAAACCTGAGCAGTCAGTTTATCCATGATATAGCTCTCTTTGAGCTTTTAGAGCAACATGGTTATGGGAGGTATGGTGAGTTTTAGCCATGTTTGGGTTAGGACACATCTAGCAGCCAGTGTAATTTTATTAAACAGCTGCTGTTCTTCCCTTTTCCAATCATCAAAAGGTTTAGCAAGTATTTCCAGCCCTAAAAGCATGGGAAAGAGACTTACAAATTATAATTACGAGAAAGGAATGGCTTAAGGCCAATAAAGCGGTACTGAAAGCTTCACATTGCCTAAACCTAACGGAAAGTCATTATAAAGTCATCAATAGATGGCATTATGTTCCAACTAAATTAACAAAAATATATCCAGGATCTCAATATCTCTGCTGGCGTTGCGCTTCATTGAGAGCAGACTACGTCCATATATGGTGGTCATGCCCGATTATATCTTCATTGTGGCAAAAGGTAGCGAAATTCTGCAGGGAAGTAATAGAGGTAGATCTTGATTACACCTGTAGTTCTATGATATTGCACTTGGGCTGGCCTATAATTCCAAAGGATAAAAAAGAGTTAATAATCCACATTCTCATTGAAACTAAAGCTACTCTTGCAAGATTCTGGAAAAACCCAGACTCCCCGATTTGGGAGCTGATAAAACAGCAGGTCTTGAATAACTGTAAAATGGAAATAGGGATATTAAGACAAGAACACTACTTTAATCCGAGAATTGAACAATGGCAGAAATGGATTATAAAATTAGGTAGAAGAAATGATTCTTAATTTACACTAAGATGTATATGCTATGGATCTGTGGCTGGGGGTGAACCCTGTGCATTCACCTTTAAGATACTTGTGGTTATGAGAAACCTGATTAGTAGTTAGAAGGATGTGTGTTGCCCTTCGGGTTCTTAAGACTGACTCGGGACTGACCCTCGGCGGGAGTGTGATTTTCTTTTTTTTTTTCTTTTTCTTTTTTTTTCCCCTAGGTTTTGTTAATAGAGGGCCAGGGCAATAGGGAAATCTAGGGCAAGGTAGAAACATCTAAGAAAGGGACTTATAACCAAGAGGAAGGAGGAAAGGGGAATTAGAAAAGGAAAGGGCCTTAACAAATTATTACACATACTTAATACCATCTTCTTCAGAATGAAAATTGCCAAATTATGACTGAAACGTAATACGTTTCATAGAGTCTTCCCCAGTCTTTCTCTCCATGACTCTTGCAACAACACATGATGTGGGTCTTAAGGTTATGGGAAAATAAGAACGATAGACCGATAGGTATACAAATATAAGGCTCTGTAGTATAAAAGGACGGTTGGAGACAAGCATCTCTTGAACCCTGGTTATTGTGCTTCATAGCGCTTGAAAAAGTTTGTTCCCCCTAACCCTCTCCCCCTCGAATCTTGGTATAGCGAAAGGTGTGTGTGTGTGTATTGTTGTTTTATTGGGAAAAAATTGACATAGAGAGCTTGGTGCTTCTTAGTACAGGCAGATGGAGTCTGACCACCTCATTAAGATAGGTTGCGCAAGTTTACAGAAAATAATTTTTATTCTTATAAACTGGACATTTGGGGATGGGGAATGATGGTAGAAAACGGAACCGAATACCCAAAAATCCATATGTAATGTCAACATCGGAGAATAAATGTTTTGATTTTTTGTATTTGTCTGTTGCATGATATGGAATTATTGTTAGAAAAGAAGGGGAAAACACAAAAAGACTGGTTCTGAATAATAGAATTTGTACTGCAATTGAAAGAACTTTAATATGCAATTTTTGTACCATTTCTCTTTGTAAAATGACAATGTCTTTGTATGAATGTTTATATATATCTATGTTAAAAACTTAATAAAATATTATAAATAAAAAAAAAAAAAAAAAGGTTTAGCAAGTAAAAAGGCCCATGGGTTCAGGTCAACCGGTTTAGAGAGTATTTGGGATATCAGTATCATGACTTCCTTCCAAAACAATGTTACTTTAGGGCAACTCCACCACATATGTTCATAGGTTCCCTTGGCCTGCAGTCTCGCCAACAGAGATCCATGGGTGTTTTTTTCATGTGATACAACTTATCTGGTGTGGTGTACCACCTGAACATTGTTTCTTAAGATTGTTCTTGCATTTTGACACAGATGGAAGTTTTAGAGTTAGCCTCCCATATATCCTGACAGTCAACACCCTCCAGAGTCTCCCCTAGCTCTGATTCCCATTTGTCAATGTAATGTAACTCTCCCCAGTCTTTCGTGGTGGAGCAGAGGTTGGAGTAGAGCTGGGTGATCATGCCTCTCTGGTATGTTTCTTTTTGGCATATTCGTTCAAAAAATGTCGGTTGAATTCTGGCTGCTGCCTTTATAGTAGGTTCGCTAGCAAAATATTGGATTTGAAGATATCTATCTCAGATCTGGATCAACTTTGTAATGGATGGGCAAGTCATATGAAGAAGTGCTCTGTGCTCTCTTGGAGTCCAAGTGTAGAATTGTGGGAGGTCTGCTCCCATCAATAATGATTCTATCTCCACCCATTGTCTAGTTACAAGGGGGGTTGGGGGGTGGCTGAGTACCAGAGAGCTATTTGTGCTATTTAGGCGGCCAGATAATAAAAAAGTGTAAGTGAGGAAGTCCCAGTCCTCCCCTCGTTTTTGGTTGATATAGTATGTTACGAGATACCCTATGTCTTTTGTTTGCCAGATGAACCGGTCTTTGGCCCTCTGGAGGGGGACTAGTTCTTGTCTCGAGATGGGGAGAGGCAGCGCTTGGAATAAGAATAAAGTTTGAGGGAGGATGTTAATTTTGATGGAATGTATTCTTCCGATCCAGGAAAGGGGTTTATCTGTCTGGGTTTCCATATCTGGGATGAGTGTGCTGATCATGGGTGTGTAATTTAGTCAAAGTAATTGGGAGCGATCGGCCGGTGGCTTGATACCTAGATTTGTGATAGATGTAGGTAAGATATGTATGTGGTAGGAATTCTTGATCCGCCGCTGAAAGAGTTATATGGATAGCACTAGATTTTCCCATGTTGACTTTGTAATTGGAGATAGCACTGTATGTTGTGAGAAGTGGGAAAAGGGCTCACGTAGATGTAACAGGGTTAGTTAAGGTGAGAAGGACATCGTTAGCAAATCCAGAGACCAGGAATTCTTGGTCTCCCACCCTTGCATCAGTTATTAAGGGGTGTTCTCTCATCGCCTGCATTAGAGGTTTGAGAGTCAGAACAAAAAGTAAGGGGGAGAGAGGGCAACCCTGTCGGGTGCCATTTCCTAGAGTGAAAAGTGGGCAGACAGTTCCTGAGATTTTTACTTGTGCCATAACATTGGTATATAACGCTTGAACCGCAGAAATTAAAAGGGGGGGGGGGACCCAGGTGCTGTAGTAGTTTAAATATGTATGGGCATTTTACTTGGTCGAAAGCTTTTTTAGCGTCGAGGGAAAGGAGTAGCAAAGGTGTCCTAGACGACGCCAATTTCCAGATTAAAGTTATATTGCAGCTAGTGTTCTCGAAGAGCTGCCTACCCAGTATGAAACCTACTTGGTCTGCATGGATTAAGTGCGTTAAAAAAGGATTTAGTGTCCAAGCGATTATTTTGGCTGAAATTTAGCTGTCATGGTTAATGAAGGAGATGGCTCAGTACGCCTCTGGTATAGTGTTGTCCTTTCCTGGATTAGGGATTAGGACTATGATGGCCTGCATCATGTCCCCATCAAGGGTGCTTCCAGTCATTATGTCCCGGAAAAGGGTTTCTAAGTGTGGGATCAATTCCTTGCAGAATATTTTATAATAGCCCCCTTTGAAGCTGTCTGGACCTAGGGCTTTGTTGCTTTTTAGGGTTGATATAGCTGCATTTGTGTCGTTACCGGAGATAAGGGCTGCCAGGTCCGCTATGGCTTTCGTGTACGGAACTCTTTTATGTTTGGGGGCTGAATGCCGCCTGGTGTGTCATCTGGTGGAGAGTGTTTTATTTAGTGTTTTGAAGAAGGATGTAAATACTTGAGCTATGTCATTCAGGGAGGTTTTCAGTGTACCGTCCGGTGCTTTGATAGATGTAATGTGAGGGTGTCGAGGTCTAGTCCTCAGGGTACGGGCCAGTAATGAATCCATTTTGTTGGATATTTCGTAATAGGTCCTTTTTGACCATTTAAGAGAGCGGACCGTGTCTTCGATAAGGAGCTCCCTTATGGAGGAGCACAGGGCTTGGAGCTGTGTCAGGGTCTGGGGGGTCGGAGCAGTTTTGTGTTTTTGTTCTGCCTTACGCAGCGAATCAAGTATATTGGTGAGTTGTTGTTTTTTTTTTTCTTTTTATGAGTTGCTATCTTGATATGGGAGCCCTGAGTGCAGCTCATTCAGTCATCATAGGGATATCAGGTGTTAGATTTTCTGAGAAATAGGGAGGTGTTCAACCTCCAGGTCCATGGGGAGGGGGTGTGTAGTCCACTAAAGTACATCGCAATGTCTGAATGGTCGGACCAATTTCTGTTTTCATGACTTTTGAGAAGCCTGCATGGTTTGTAAAAAAAAAAGAGATCAATGCCCAAATATGTGTCGTGGGGGAGAGGAATAAAACGTGAAATCTCTGTGGTCAGGGTGTTGTGCCCTCCATGCATCCAAGAGCCCCATCTTCTGGACAAAATGGTATAAAAGTTTATCTTGACCGCCCATACCATGAGATTGTGAGATTCCAGGACATATGCTCCTGTCCGTGGTAGGGGACGGAATGGCATTAAAGTCGCCGTTGAGTAGAATGATACCAGATGACAGTCAATAATGTCAGAGAAGTGGTCCCAAAATCCATGTGTGGGGGCGTTGGGTGCGTATATATTGATAAAGTGTATGGTTTGCGAGTGTAGTCGACCTGTTGCCAGTATGTACCTACCCTCCGCATCTGAAATTGTGTGGGAGATAAGGATCGGACATTTCTTGTAAATCAAGATAACCACTCCACTATGTTTGTCATAGGCTCTAGCCTCAATGGCCACATTGTACGTATGATCTCGAAGGGTAGATTTTGGTAGGTGTGTTTCCTGGATGAAAGCTATGTCAGGGTTCAATTTCTTAAGTTCCCTAAATAGTGTGCGTCTTTTGTGTGGGGCATTCAAGCCTTTCATATTGAGAGATGAGATCTTCAGAGCCATGTTGGGTTAATCCAGAGCGCCATATGGAACATTAGCTTAGGAAGGCAAGAGTTATCACCAGGTAAGGCATGGATAAGAAGGGTGTACGCTCTTTCCCACCACCACTCCAATACACAAGTAATATAGACATGATGGAATGGAACTGAATAGGATGCGCTGCGCACTGCCGACCAGAGGGAGGGAAGATATGGAGTTAGAAATGAAAGAGAAGGCAAGAGAGAGGAGAGGAAGAAAGTAAGGAGAATACTCCATTGCACTACTAGTCTGGTCTTATGCGTCGCCAGACTACGGGGGTGTGCATTGGCATCTTATTCCATCTGGGCAAATACCAAAGGGAAACATGGACCATTTCACTGGGGAGATCCCCCTAAGCCATAAAATTGAACATAACTAGAACATTATATGCAAAATATATAAAATACATATTGTTTCAAAGGGAATGTAATGGCTTACCTTGGTTGGGAGTCTGTAGCGCAGATATATGCTCACCCTTGCAATTAAACACAGGCCAAGGTGGTCAGGTAAGAACTCACCTGGCCTGTGAGTCTGTGCACAGGGGCTGTGCAGGTTAATGCTCCAAGTCGCAGTACAGAAACGGATAAGCGAGTAGAGAGCCGTTTGTTGTGATGCCTTGTATCCAGCACTGGGGGCTGGACGTTATTCTGTGGCTGCTCCAACATTCTCAGCACACCTGTGGCTGATCACCAATTAGCCAGGTATAAGACACTGCCTCTCCCCGACGGCAGTGTCAGTTCATTGACTCTGGTTCAAGTATTGCTGTTTCATGTTCCAGTGTTCTCCTGACCTTGGATTATTATTTCGTTGTACCCTGACTTCTGGCATCCTCTGACCTCGGCTCTCTACTCGCTTATCCTGATTTCTGGCACCCACTGACCTCTGGCTTACCCACGACTATTCTCCTGGTTTATCCGTTTCTGTACTGTGACTTGGAGCATTAACCTGCACAGCCCCCGTGCACAGACTCACAGGCCAGGTGAGTTCTTACCTGACCACCTTGGCCTGTGTTTAATTGCAAGGGTGAGCATATATCTGTGCTACAGACTCCCAACCAAGGTAAGCCGTTACAGAAATTAAACACAGGCCAAGGTGGTCAGGTAAGAACTCACCTGGCCTGTGAGTCTGTGCACGGGGGCTGTGCAGGTTAATGCTCCAAGTCGCAGTACAGAAACGGATAAACCAGGAGAATAGTCGTGGGTAAGCCAGAGGTCAGTGGGTGCCAGAAATCAGGATAAGCGAGTAGAGAGCCGTTTGTTGTGATCCCTTTTATCCAGCACTGGGGGCTGGACGTTATTCTGTAGCTGCTCCAACATTCTCAGCACACCTGTGGCTGATCACCAATTAGCCAGGTATAAGACACTGCCTCTCCCTGAGGGCAGTGCCAGTTCATTGACTCTGGTTCAAGTATTGCTGTTTCGTGTTCCAGTGTTCTCCTGACCTTGGATTGTTATTTCGTTGTACCCTGACTTCTGGCATCCTCTGACCTCGGCTCTCTACTCGCTTATCCTGATTTCTGGCACCCACTGACCTCTGGCTTACCCACGACTATTCTCCTGGTTTATCCGTTTCTGTACTGCGACTTGGAGCATTAACCTGCACAGCCCCTGTGCACAGACTCACTGGCCAGGTGAGTTCTTACCTGACCACCTTGGCCTGTGTTTAATTGCAAGGGTGAGCATATATCTGCGCTACAGACTCCCAACCAAGGTAAGCCGTTACAGAAATTAAACACAGGCCAAGGTGGTCAGGTAAGAACTCACCTGGCCTGTGAGTCTGTGCACAGGGGCTGTGCAGGTTAATGCTTCAAGTCGCAGTACAGAAACGGATAAACCAGGAGAATAGTCGTGGGTAAGCCAGAGGTCAGTGGGTGCCAGAAATCAGGATAAGCGAGTAGAGAGCAGAGGTCAGAGGATGCCAGAAGTCAGGGTACAACAAAATAACAATCCAAGGTCAGGAGAACACTGGAACACGAAACAGCAATACTTGAACCAGAGTCAATGAACTGACACTGCTCTCAGGGAGAGGCAGTGTCTTATACCTGGCTAATTGGTGATCAGCCACAAGTGTGCTGAGAATGTTGGAGCAGCCACAGAATAATGTCCAGCCCCTAGTGCTGGATACAAGGCATCACAACAAACGGCTCTAGATAAGCAGGTTCTGGGACTGGGCGTACTGTAAGTTTTAAGAAATAAAACTTCTTGCTGCAGCTCCAAAACAGTCTGGGTCAAGCTGGACACTTGCTGAGCAAGGGAGGTGAGCATCTCACATATCTCTGCGGACTCCATAATGGTCAGTTCATTCTGTAATGAGTCTTCCCTGAAAGGGAGTCCAGCTCGCAGAGTTATACGCTCACCCTTGCAAAGTAGACACAGATCAGACAGATCAGGGTGACCAGGTAAGACGCCACCTGACCTGTGAGTCTGTGCACGGGGACTTTCCAGGAAAAGTGCTCCAAAATGCAGTACAGAAGGGATTAGCAGAAGCGTAGTCAAGGGAAGCCAAAATCAGGGAAGCCAGAGATCAGAGTAGTCCAGGAGGAAAGCCAAGGTCAGAAGCCGGAATCAGACAGGAAACACTGGAACGCAGGTAAGGAGAGACAGGAACCAAACAAGGGAACCAGAGTCAATGAACTGACACCCCTCCCAGGGTGTGACAGGCTTTTATATCCAGCCAATTAATATGGCATACAGGTGTGCTAGAGTAGCCACGGGTAAGTTCAGCTCCCAGTGCTGGAACAAGGCAAGGACACCTATTACGGCAATACAATGAAATGATGGATAGCACAGTGGCAAAAGAGCAGTATTCAAGAAGTCAAAGTCCAGGGTTCAAATCCCCGTGACAGGGAATCAGAAGTGGCGATAACTCTATATACAGTTCATACATGGCCAACAGTTCCTACAAACCCTTGTTCAGTGTAGCGAAAGCCACTTCGCCACTGTGGTTTGGAGGGGGCTGCTTGCCCGCCTCTTACCCTGTGACTACGGTCCCTGGGCGATTTGGCCCTTTATGCACGGTATTTGGGCATACTGTGGGTTATTGGGCTGCCCCAGGATTATGGGCCCTCTCATCAGCCCATACGAAACTTAAACCCCATGGCGTTTGAACTGTGTTTGTGGCATCTAAACGCTGTTTGGATATGTTGAGCGCTCAGATCCAAGCCATCTGGGGATGGGTTGAATGTGGGGGTTCTGTTTAGTATAACAGGAGTTATGTATTTTTATGTCTTTTGGTGGTTGCTGGTAACATGTGCTTAATGGAGGCTGTGTTTGTCCCTGGATATAATTAAATCAGCTTCTCCATTGTCTCCAGGATAGAGGATTCTGGGGAACTAGTTCGAGCTTCTAAAAACCATGCTTCCAGAAGGTCAAATGCACATTTGTACTAACTTTTGAACCCCTGGTCCAATTCGTATGATTTTTGAGTATGTTGTTCCCCCGAATGGATTGATTGTGTATATGTATTTTTATGCGAATGTGATGTATATTTTGGGAGTTATGAATGCTGTGTAAAAACTGTATTTTCCCTACCTAGGATAATTGTATTTTCCTGTGTGTACAGATAATTAGTTTACAGGTAGAGGGGAGGGCTATGTGTGGGATGTAACTATTGTGTGATTGGTTAATGTACGTTACTGTGTGTGTCCCTCCCCTTCATGGGAGCACCTAATAAAAAGGGCTGCAAGCTAGCAGCCAGAGAGTTCCTGTTTTACCCTCAAAGTGATGTGTCGTCTCATTATTGGGGGAAGGATTTATTGTATGCTGTTCCAGTTGACTGCTAGGAGTACAAGCCTATTCGTATGGTTCCTATTCAATGGTCTACAGCATTCATACGCTTGGGAGGATTTAAAGGTTTCTCGGATTCGGTGATTGTAGTGTCTGCCAGAGTGCTTGGAGTCCTCAGGAAGCACTAGGAGCATCCATTAACGGAGGTACTCAGTCGGGGTGCCAGGTGATCCGTTACATTCAGTAAATAGGGACTAGGGAAAGGGTGGGAGGGTGTAAGAGTGGAGAGGGAAGGGAGAGCCTAGTCTGGGGCCACACCCAGATGGTAGTTGAGTATACGTTGTTTATGGAGATCAACTCCATGGTTGTTAGCTTGCAAGTAGGCAAGGGACATTGTACCGCAACCAATGTTTGGTGAAGGGATGGTAAGGTCACGAGCAAACATTATAGGCTAGCGGTCAACTCCGCCTATGAGTTGTATCGTTATTGGTATGTCTACTGGAATGTTGTTTTTGTTTTTTAAACGACCAGAGGTAAAGATAAAAAATGTAAGTTTATTTTTATCTTTATTTTTATTTATTTTTATTTTTTATCTTTACCTCTGGTGGGGGCCCACACCGAGGTCAGGTACTTTTTATATTTATTTATATTTATTATTATTAGTTTTATTTATTTGAGTATTTCTGTCTATTTTTTTTTAATGTTGTTTATGTTTTTTTTGTCCAACTGTTTCCACTACTTAATTATATATTGCCTTTGATATACTTGTCTTTAATATATATTGTTTTGTGGAGGTAATTGTAGATGTAGCAAATATCCTGTGTGGGGCAAGTCAAGTGTCAACCTTAAGCTGGAATAGGGTATCAGTTCGTTTCCGTTCCAGATTTGGTGGAGAAATGTTAGTCATTGCTTTCCTAACCTCTGCTGTCAAAAGTGGGGATGAAGTGTTTAAAGCATCTAAGTGGGGTTGCCAAAGAGATCGGGCACCAGGATGTAAACTTGTGTTTATGGACATCCCATGCTTTTAGCATCACAGATGAGGTAGGTAATATATTTTCAATTTTTGGACGTAGGGCTTTGGGTATCTAAAGTAAGTAGGGAACCCCTTCTGTCAGGGACCAATGTGATTTAATGTCTATCCAAGGGGGTCTATTTTTTGTGTCCTGTGCCCTAATGACATGATTGAGAAGTGTGGCTACGTAGTAAGTGTATATGTCAGGTCTGCCCACTCCCCCTGTCCCCCAGTTTTCTAGTGGCTGTGGATTTTGGGATATGAGATTTTTGGCAGCCTGTAATGAATCTGTCTATGTGTTATGGTAATTAGGTGAAATAGAATTTCAGAATGTCCACCGGCAGAGATCGAAATAGAAATTGAAGTTTAGGAAGTAGCATCGTTTTAAAGGCTGTGATGCGGCCCATCCAGGAAAGGGATTTGTCTTTCCACTTATCCGTGCAAGAACAAAGCTCTGAGGTTAATTTAAAGTACTTGGCCTTAATGAGATCAATTAGATTTTTAGTTAATTTTATTCCCAGATAAAGTATTGTCCAGATTAATTGGCATGACCTGTGTTTTGGTGGTGTTTAACTTGTATTCCCTTAGGTTGTCTGTGAGTGTGGGTAGTGACGTGTCTGGTTGAGTTATGGTGAGCAAGACATTGTCTGCAAAAAGACTTAGTTTGTGTTCTGTCTGTCCAATGTAGACCCCTGATGTTGCCGTGTTTGATCTTATTAGAGTGGCTAAGGGTTCGAGTGCAAGGACATATAGAAGAGGAGAAAGTGGGCAACCCTGTTGTGTCCCGTTTGTGAAGGATTTAGATAAAAAGCCTCCATATAACACTTGACGGTAGGCATATTGTATAGCTCTCGAACTGCAGTGAGGAAGGGTTCTGGAAATTTATTTTTCCTTAGTACCACTTCAAGGAAATTCCAGTTCAATCGGTCAAACTCCTTTTCTGCGTCTAGCGAAAGCATGAGCCTCTTTGTCCCCTGTTTCCTCATTGAGTACATAATATCCAGTACTCTCCTCCTGTTGTCTGTCCCTTGTTCACATTTCAAAAATCCTGACTGGTCAGAGTGTGTTAACGTTTTGAGGGCCTCAGACATCCTATTGGCTATGATCTTAGTTTGGCGTCTGAGTTTATCAAAAATATGGTCCTAAAGTTTTTGCTTTGTGTTGGGGGTTTGCCTGGTTTAGAGAGGGTGATCACTGTAGCGGCGATCATGTCTTAGGGCAGCTTGGAATTTTGGATTTCATTGTTTAATAAGTGGAGCAGGTGAGGGGCAAGGATTTTGTTTTTTAAAATTTGTAATAAATGTTTTATAGGCTGTCTGGGCCTGGTGTTTTGTTGGCTGGGCGGCTTCAAATAGCTGTCTCGACTTCTTCTATTGTGATTTGTTCTGATAATAGCTCACTTTGAGTGTGAGGGAGTGTAGGTTTTTGTATGTGCTCTAGATATGTTGTGGATTCGTGCACAGTAGCATGGTGTTGGTTTTTGTCGTTTTGTAAATTATACAGTGTACCATAGAAAGTAGCACATTCATTACTGATAGCTGCTGGGGCAATGCCTTTGGCACCAGCATCTATCTTAATATAGGGGATTATGGATCTAGCTTGGATATCTTTCAGTGCTGAAGCCAATTTTCAGTGCTGAAGCCAATTTCCTCCCTGCTCTGTTTCCTTGTGTATAGTGAGATAGTTTTAGTCTTTTTAATAGGATACTAGGTTGTTGCATGTATGCTTCTTGAATCTTATTTTGGGTCCGTAGTATTTCCTATCTGAGGCGCTTAGTGGGGTTAGACTGATTTGTCTTGTTCAAGTTTTATACCTTGTCTTCGCATTCTGCCAATTTAGTAAGTGATGCCTTTTTGACGTGAGCCATCTGTTTAATAAACAGTCCCCTCACTACCACTTTATGAGCTAGCCAAACTGTATCTATTGTCACCTCCGGTGTGGTATTGGTGGAAAAGTATTGAGATATCTCAGTCAACACTTTTTGAGAGTATTGGGGGTTTTGGAGAAGAGATTAATTCAGTCACCATGGGGGCTTGTTTTTAAAGGAAAATTTGTCCGATAGAGTGAATGTAACTGGGGCATGGTCTGACCAATCGATGTTCCTTATCTCACAGTCAGAGACTTGCTCAAGGTGCGTGCCCTTGACATGGTATCTATCTATCCTTGTATATCAGCTATGCACCAAGGTCAATTGTCTTGCCAATTTCGTCAGTGATTTTACTCTTGTAGGTGTTTTGTCCGATGTGGACTCTACTAAGGGATCTTGAATGCAATTGAAGTCTCCCCCAGGGATGAGCAAACCCTGTTGTATTTTATCAATTTTAGAGAGAACTATGGTTAAAACGTTTTTATGGTTATCATTAGGGGCATAAATATTTGCTATTGTGTAGGTGACCTTGTTAATCACTGCTACTATAATTAAGAACCTTCACTTTGGGTCCGCTATTTTCTTTATTAAGGAGAATGATAGTTGGTTACTAAATAGGGTGGACACTCCTTTAGATTTTCTATCAGAAGTAACGTGGAATTGATTAGGGATTTGTTTGATGCTGCAGCGGCAAGGGTCAGTTTTCCAAAAGTGTGTATTTAGCAGACACACAATGTCCCCTTTCAGCTGTCTAATCTCTCTGTAGAGAGCGTGCCATTTTTATGGTGTGTTCAGGCCTTATACATTATGTGACACTATACACATAAAGGTTTTTCAAAGGGATGCTATTCGACATACCTTTGGTCCATATTCTACCCACCTCCCCCCCACCCGTCAACCAGCTTAGATAAATGATAAAGAGAGAAGAAAGAGAAAGTTTAGAGCAAATAGTATATGTGTGACAAAAAAAAGCATCCGTATACATCCTGCGGCTGAGCTCCGTGGTATCAAAACGTTTCTCAGATTTGACTGTACTGTGTGACACCTAGCTCCCTTGAGGTGTTTCAAGATGTGCCGTGAATAGACACAAGTTGTTTCCCGTACAGGCAGATCCAAATGCTTAACGTTGTCACTGTCGTTTCCCCACTCAACTAATTAAAACAAGAAACCTCAGTTAAAAGAGCATATCAAAAAAATAACTGAACTTCGAAAAAATTTATCAAAACATATTGAAAGTCTCCAAATTTATCCCTATTTTTTTTAATATATATACTTTGTGACTCTACGAGCTTAAGTCAATTATCTTGCTCTTGGCAACTTTGTGGTAATATATCTATGAAGGGGGCTCGATTAGGGTAGCGAGACATAGCTAAGGGTTTTTTGGGCGAATTTTATATTAGTATGGCCTTGTTTCGGCTTGTTGGGGCAGGGTGGCGAGGTATGGGGGGGGGGGGAATAATTGAGAGGTGTATTGCAGCCGTGTTCCTGCATGGGAGACTCCATTCCTGTCTAAAAGCTGATGGCTTAGAAGCTTATATACTCAGAAGTGGTTTCCCATATGTTACCACTTATAGTTACACTGTGTGACATATGTTAGAGATATAACAGTTCATTGCAAGGCCACTTGACTTCGCCAATGTTGTCGCCAGAGAGAGGCAAATGTCCCTGTCCGTCTCATAGCTTGTGGCGTGGGCTCAACGTTCTCTGGGTTCATCCGCATCCTGTTGCAAAATATTTGTATATCTATGAAACATAAGTAATACGCTTGGCGTTTGGTTGTGTGTATGGACAGTCCGACGTTCCTTCTGTTTTTTTAGGCGAACATCACTTGTTTGTGTCTCTGTGTATTCCATGACTGTCACTCTGGGTTCATTCGCTTCTGACTAGGGAATATTTGTAGGTCAACGAACCATCTGTAGTGTGATCTGCGTCTGGTTTTGTGCTCGGACAGTTCGACAATCCTTTCAACTTTTCTATGTGAATGCCCATGTGTTTATGTCTCTGTGTTACACACTGTGTTGCCCTTTCCTGTATCTTTGTTTTTTATAAACACCTTAGACACAACTGGGTTATCCTTAAATCCTGGACTGTTAGGAGGTAGTTGAGGACTGGTTTGGGAACCAGTGGTTTAGACCAAAAGAAAATATCTTCAACATATAGACTAGTGATATAGTTGAGGAGAAGGTAAGTGGGTATTATCTGGTTGAAATTTTATGTATTTCCTGATATATATCAACCATATGAAATGAGAAAGCAAAAACTGTGATATATTGTGATGTCTTATATGTGTGTTCTATGTCATGTGGCTAGAAAAACAACCCAAAGATTACACATTTTGCACAAAAGAGGGAAATCCTAGTGTTTTTCATTTTACACAGTAAATAGTTGGTATCCATAAACTGCAGTAAAATCCATGTAGTCATTGTCATTATAGTCAAACACATTTTTTAAGAAAAGCTTGCATTATATAAAATAACCACTTGGACATGTAAAATAACCCCATGATATTAAATTTAGAAAGATTAAACTGGATAGCCAACCATGCACTTCACACTAACATAATCTGAACTTATCATTCCTATAAATAGAGACAAGCCTCTTCTTTGCTAATACTTCATGTCTTTTATTTAGAACGTTGCTATGATGTTTCTAAAAGCAGAAGAAACCACTTGTCTGTATCTTTCAAAAATAGTTATCATTTTATTTTCTGTAAAGCCGTTAATTTATTTAACAGTTTATTCCAGAGAACTATAAGGTGAATTGTATATAACAAAAAAAAAAAAAAAAAAGTGAGAAATGTATATTACTGAAATATGTACTCATTTTACAGGTAAATCAAGTATATGGAGTGAATTGTAAATACATGTGTAATAGTTTAGATTTTTAATTATTCTATAGTTTAAAAATAAATAAATGAAATGACACTGTTTTGAAAAATAAGTACGTAAAAGAACATACAGTCAGCAAATTTTAAGTTCTATTTTTTTATTTGACAATTAACCATTTAAATGTTCTGTTTTATTTTGTTATGTTTTTTTTTCATTTTAAAGGGTATGTTCACTGGTCCTGTTGATTTGTGGCCTTATTTAAAAAAAAAAAAAGTGATACAACAGTATAAATAATAGAGTGTAAATTCATTTCAGTCTGAAATAAAGCTGCCGCATGCTGATAAGATATATTAGCACTGAGTACAGCGCTGAAACAGATTGTCAATAATTTTCATTTGGTGAGTGAAAAGTAAAAAAAAGACTGTATTGAACAAAAAAAATCACAATTTTAATCAATTGTTTAATGAAGAGAGATCATGGCAGATTGTATACCATCTCAAACGAATATTCAAATTGTTTTATTACATTTTTTTTTTTAAAACTCTGACGTTTTGAGTTAACTTTTCAGTTGCCTGTTCACCACAAATCAGTTGCCTGCTCACCACAAATCACTATGTTTTGGGTTTTTTTTTTTCACTGAACACCGACTGTTAGTTAATCGATAAAACAAACTGCAAAATTTAAGTGAAAATAGTAAATTTGGAAAAATTCTGTTGTAGTCACAAGTAAGCCGTTTTGGCAAATTTTGGAGTTTATTTTTTAAAATCACTATAATCCTCTGTTTGGTGATAATCTCATTTGTTGTGAGTAAACTACCAGGTGTTTGGAAAAAATTATAATTCTAAAAACCCATTACATGCTTCCATTATATGTTTTAAACCCTGATAAGGAATTCAGAAAAAGTGTGGCTTTGATCCATTTGATTAAAAAGATTCATAGGAGAAAATAGCCTTCTTTTGGGTGGCATACATGAAAAGATACTTGCAACAGCTAAGTTATTCTAAATGTGTTGTATTTCTTACTAGGTGGGACATGAAATGCTTACATTTTCTGTCATTGCATTTTTTTCAGTGTAGTAATTTAGAAAAAAAAAAAGCTACACATAGCTTATCTTGCAAAGAACACTTCAATAAATGACTTACACAAATTCTAAGATGGCTACAGTGTTTTGCTAAAAAAAAAAAAAAACGCTTTTTTAAAAACTAAAAACAGCATAGCTGTAATATTTTGAAATATGAAAAAGCTTTGGAGGCATTCAGAAACCAGAATGAACACATGCTATTATTTTTTAACATATGGCAGCTGATAGTATTCTATGCATATGACTTATTTAAATGTTTTTATTATTAACAAAGTCATAAAATAGCAAGTGCAAAAAATGAATTATAATCGCTACACTTTTAATTATAGTAAATAAAAAAGAAAATGTCTTTATTTATAATAAATTCGAACAAAATAAATAGCTGTCCATTTTGAAAGCTTTGCAAAATGGAGTCTGACTTGTTTTCTCCATGTGTGGCAAAATTACAACAAAAGTATATATATATATTAAATATGATGGAAATGTAGGGCCTTAATGCTTAGCACACACAATATTATACAAACTTTCAAGGCTTATAATGAAATCATACACCCCATACACTTTAGTTTGATACAATATAAAGTAAACTACATATTGAGATAATAACCATCTTACAAATTTCTGAGAACCGAGTTAGTAAATTGGAATAAATCTTAAATTCAGCTTTTTATTTTGGTCTAATCTTTGAAAGTCCCTTTTAAAAATTCACCACATTTCACTGTTCGGTAAATATACTTGTCTATAGAAAGTATATATATTTTTTTATACATGCTACTATTTCATTTAACATAATTAATTTACAGATATGTTGCACATGTTATAGTTTTATAATAAAACTGTCATTAAAAGATGTAATTTCCCTCTTGGAATATTTTGGTTTCGATTTAATTGCAAGTCGGACACTTCTTAAAAAAATCAATACCACATAATTTAAGCTAGAATGAAATCAATAATGATATATTAGGTTTGTGTTTGTGATCTATATTCCTATATTTGTCAAGGTCACACCAAAATGTAAATATTAAAATATCTATTTATCTGACGCAAAACAGAAGCAATACCAGACGTATAAAAAAAAATAAAAAAATTAAAAGTTAAAATAAACAATTTAACCTGTTAACATATATGGAGCAATTCCAGAGTTCAAATTTTAGTATGTTTGTGTTTGCAAAGATCAAATATATAGAAAGCATATATCCAAACTGTAGATATCAAACGATATTACAAATGTCTAAAATCTTGAACTGTCTGTCTGTCTGTCTGCTTGTCTGTCTGCCTGTCTGTCTATCTATCTGTCTATCTCGTTAGACCGGAACATACCCTAGGTACAGCCATAATTTAAAACTTCACAATCACCCAAATAAATAATATTCTGCATTCAAATGTAGCAGCATAGATTTAGTTATGCAAGGTGTTTAGGGTTTAGCTTGGTTTTGGGACATGTATTTGTCTTCCCAAACCCTTTAAATTGGTGCATACAAGGGCAAACCAATTTAAAAGAATATTGCTAAAGTGTAAGATATACTCATATCAGCTGAACTGTGAATCTACACATTTATTCTACTGTACACTGTACTATACTAATCCTCAACCGGAGCATATGCAGTTTATAAAATAATTTTCCAAAATACAACTATCTCTAAAGTTAGATTCAGTAGAACGTATTAACTATATACATTGAATTATTATAATTATTTTATTATTAATATAGCGCCAGCAAATTCCGTAGCATTGTACAATGGTTGGACTCACAGACACGTAATTGTAACCAGACAAATAGACACACAGGAACAGAGGGGTTGAGGGCCCTGCTCAATGAGCTTACATGCTAGAGATGAACTTACATGCTAGAGTTGTATTCCTTTTTTTCTTGAATTCTAAAATGTAAATAAATGACCGGTTCCATCATTATTATTGAAATAATATCAACTAATGAGTAAAATAATTTTGTCCAATACATTGTAAGCAACAAGGTGCCTAAATGTTGGCCACTTAACAATTACATAACTGCTAAAAAAAATTAATCTTCAACAATGCAGTAATAAAAAAACAACCTGAGACTGCAGAAACAATCACAAAACATGAAGCAGTCTTTGAAATATTTAAAAAGGTGCTTACTGATTAAACCCACTATCTGCTCCTGTGCGAACACACTGCAGGCTGCTGTGTTTTCATTACATTCTGTGCATGGTCCTACAATGTACCTCATTACTAGTGGATCAAGGAGAAAGTTGAAATTAAAGCTATGCTTCCATTAGAACATTTATGTTTTCAATCTACTGTTGTGTAAATATGCAAGGCCACAAGGTATATATATATATATATATATATATATATATATATATATATATATATATATATATATATACCTTTATATATTTCCTTTATTTCTATGCTTTACGTAATATTTATTGAATTAAACCTTTAATTAAGTGGAAATAACTCCATCCTTCATATAGTTCCTGCACTGCAACCCTCATGATCCAAACAGGTGCAGAGTGTTGTGAGCTGCATCCCAATAGCAACTGGTCTAAAAAAATGAATGGATTGATTCATATCAGTATGCGTTATGTATATCATATTTATGCGCTTGTCTTATTAAACCATGTTTCTTTACCACTTTATTTTCTGATATACTGATTAACATGTCAACATATACAATACTTTTCACATGACAAGACTATTGAATCAGGTATATGTGTTTCAATGTGCATAAATCTTCAGGATATCTAAGGACATCTATTTTGAGATTTTAATCCGGATTGTCATTGGATTAATTTCTCATTGGCTTTCATAAAGCTGGCTGTGCTCCGCACCTGTTCATTCTGGATAAAGACCAGGGTTAAAGTATTATACACCTTTTTAGCAACCTTTATAGTTTTATTTTTTTGTATTCTGCATAAATTGTTGAAGATAAGAATTGGTTAACCAAACATTCCAGGCAATAGATGGTGAAGCTACAGGTCTTGAATAGAATATGCTTCAGAGACGAATGTAAGGGGACATTACAGCTATTTAAAATGCAACAATGAATCTGACAGTGTATCATAAAGATAAATGATGCTTGTTACTAAATTCATAAAATACATACTCTTTTACATTATATTTAGCAACAAATCTTCAGCTAATAATATGTTTTTTGAGATTTCAGTAAAGACACTTGTAGGCCTGATGACTATAATTATATTTATGTAAAAGAATAAATAAAACTACTTCCTAAGAAGGTGATTACTGTTAACTTGTAGTTTCTGTTATTTTTTTTCAGACGTGAAACCTCTGTGATCTGGTTGCATTGCAGCTAAATGGTGTTACCAATGAACCAGTATAGAATTGGTTAATTAGGCATTTACAACACTGATATTAAAAGCAACAGGAGGACTAGGATTGCCATTTCATTTTGAGGCAAACATGCCTCAAAATGGAATAGATTAACTCAAACCATGAGTGTCCTTTTAAAGAATGCTTTAATCGATGTTATGATGGATGAAATGTCTAAAATAAAAATTGCAGATCAAAAAGCTGAGCTGGTAAAAACTATAATTCACGTAGCTATTCTGGCCTACAATGTTGCAGTTTTATTTTCCGTTAACCATACTAGATCAAAACAGATTGTATGTTACAATGCATACATGCAGATATATTTGAATCCACTATATAGTAGAATCAATATACACATGATTAAACATAATATGTATTTGTTTTGTAAGATATGACTGTGCAGTATATATGAAAGCCTGTAACCTTTAAAATCAGAGAGATACGCAAATCATTACAATTAAAGGCTCTACACAGGACTCTGTTCATTGATTAAAATAATGGAGCATGCATTGACCATGATGCCGTGGTCTATAGCTGTTAACTGTTGAGGCTCTCACAATTGCAAGCCACTGCCACTTCAAATCTATGAGTCATGGATACTTCATTGAAGAATTAACGTTATATCTAGCATTCTTTGGGTTTACTGAGTGCAAGTCAAGGTTTATTTTTCTTAGCGTATTTTTTTCATATGCCCAAAATAGAAGTCTATTTAATTGTATTGCTTGCTGTTTACAAATGCACATTGTATGTAGTGCAATACAACTTTTATTTGCTAAACTTATCATTTGTAAATACAGTGTGTATTGCTAAAACAACTTTCCATTTCATGCTGTTAGCATTATTTTCTTACGTGTCATTAAGTGCTCGGTCCCGTTGTGTCAGTATTGTTTTTGAAACAGTTTATTGGATGCATTGTATATGTCGCTATACAATATATTTTATAGTGAAAGAGAGGTGGAAATAAATTAAGCGAATAGGGACAGAAGGTATTTATTTTTCATGTTTGTCTTAGTCTGACAAATACACAAAGGGATCAACTATCAAAACATGTGATTACTCCACCTAGAGTTGCAGGTTCACATGCAGGTTTTGTCCACTGGAGTGGTATATTATTCGATATAAAGCGAGAGGTATAGCGGTTTATGTTGTTTATCCTTTGTTGTGTTTGTTTTATGCTCAATCTACCTATTGTGCATTACTGTATACCACATTTGAAATTAATGACAAAAATATTTAAGATATGCTGATCACTGTAGTATTTAACAAGCACGCCTGTTTTGCTTTACAAAAGCTTTTATAAAATTATTGATGTAAAAATTGCAATTACAGATATCTGTAAAACAAGTTAAAATATATTTATCTAGCGATAGCCTTTATGAAGACCAACAAGCTGCAAAAATATGTGGAATGAGAATATAACTGGGCAACAACACAAAATGAATTGTGTGCAACCTGTCAACATTATAAAATAAACACATTCTTTTAAAGTAACACTGTTAAAAATATATTTAGTCATAATGTGACTCCACTTATTAAAATGATAAATAAATATATAAAAATTACCTTTTATTCTTGCACCATGACAGAGTCCTTGTTGGCAGCCAGTCCTCCTCTGGTGGAGTCATCAACTGTGATGGGTTTTGTCTAGTTAGATGCTTCTCAAAGAGAAGCACCGAGGACACAAAGGCGCATGGGCGGCAATCAATGTGCTTTACCAATTCAATGCTCGTCATAGCAAAGCTTTGAGACCAAGATTTTTTAATGAGATGTATTAGCCATGTTCAGCATCATCATGTAGTGCATGATGAAGCCGAGTGTGAGGACCTTTGAAAATGAAACAGCTTAAGGTGGAAATACCTGTAACGGTTTTCTCTCGGACAGCCACTAAAGGCCTGTTTTTGACAAGTTTACAAATTGTAAACACTGCATTTTCTTAGACAAATGGAGCATTGTCTATGCCTATGCATTAATATGTACTGGTTTTGGGCCAAGAGTGTCCTTTTAACGTTATGTTATGTTTGTGTGGAATATGTGTTTGTATTTATGTAGCTGAATTTGACAGTCAATATAAGTAACACACTTTTCCATTTGTCTACTGCAAATGCTTAATCTGACCTTCATAGTACCCGAAAAGGAGTTTCATAGTTAGAGCTAGTTATCAACACTAGAATCTATATAATTTTGCACCAGCTATACTGAAGACTAAAATGTTACATTCTTACAGAAGGCAGTGGAAAAAGAACAAATATTAAATCGAATATACTGAATTTATTTCTATATATCATGAGGCCATTTGAAATATATGTATGCCTTGGAATTATGTGATGTTTTAATCCTATTATTTGTTGCAACAATGGTTTCAATGAAAATATGCAAATATATATTTTTCTTATATTATGCATGCCATTTCACTAAGTTGTACTGTCAGTTGCCATTCAACATAATACATACTAGGGTTTCTGGAGTTGGATAATTATCCTGCTTGCTGTCTAAGCTGCTATCTTTACTGAGCTAACTATATCATGCACATAACATAGTTGAATTATGTGCATGATTTAACTATCTAGGCACACTGTACTATATCAAGGTTGTGATCTACTAAATTGTGCACCCAAGATGTAGCACAACATCAATAAAGATATATTTTAGCTGGCACTTCTGGGGCTCTAAATAAAGGGATAAACTGCCAAATATCTTTAAACCAATGGACTTTACCAATAGAGATGTCGCGAACATAAAATTTTCCGTTTGCGAATTTCTGCAAATGTTCACGAACGGGCGAACCGGGCGAACCGCCATAGACCTCTATAGGCAGGCGAATTTTAAAACCCACAGGGACTCTTTCTGGCCACAATAGTGATGGAAAGCTTCCGAATGAATCTAAAATGGATGCTCTCCAGGAGGTGGGAGGGTCTGGGAGGGAGGGTCTGCTGCTGATTGGCTGGAATGTGTCTGCTGACTGTGAGGTACAGGGTCAAAGTTTACTCAATGATGACGAATAGGGGGCGGACCGAACATCGCATATGTTCGCCCGCCGTGGCGAGCGCGAACAAGCTATGTTCGCCCGGGAACTATTCGCCAGCTAACTATTCGGGACATCTCTATTTAACAATTATAAGTCTGCTCTGTAGCATTTGTTAGTATAGGCTATAGCATATCTTATATATACAAAGTTGGTATTTTAACATGTGTTTGCATACTATTGCCTGCAAATACTTCAAGTGTTTGACAATTCAATGTATAGAGTGTAGTGTAAGAAGAACAGCAACAGAGGTTGTCTATTAAAAATATTTAATCTTCTATTTTTCAAAAGCAGTCCTCAAATTAAATTGAGGTTACTAGTGCTAAAGTCATTTTTATTGTTACCATGGATGAATGTGTGATAATGCATGTGTCAAGTACTCAGCAGAGGATATATTTTTAACATTTGCAGACAGAATTCATAGCAAGGCCCGAAACGGGGAGTCTGTCTTTTATACAATCTGGCGTGCTGTAGTCATATGTTCACATAGTAAGGATATAGAATTAAAACCCTGCTGTCAGAAGATAGAAATAGTCTTAGTTTTTGCTTGAAGACATTCTGCTCGACAAACGCATCACATTTTATATATAGCATCTGTGAAATGTACTTTCTTTGAACATGTGTGGTGGGAGAAATTCACTAAACAACAGGAATGTGGGAAGGCCTCCATCTACCTATTCTACATTTCTTTATTTTCTAAATATTTCACAGCTTGCAATAAGACTGCTCTGAACTGGCCAAGGCAGAAAGACCACCACCCTATGATCGATGTGACAGTATTCCTTTAATTTCTTCTAGAGTATCCTGTGTAAATTGTTTTAAAAAATCTGTATTCATGGGGGCGAAACCTCTAGTCTACAAGCCATTTCTAGTTATTTTAACATTTTTATTATGCTATTATAGTGGTAGATTTTCATTTTTTCATTTTCTGCTTTTTCTTTTGTGGCTTTGCCAAAGAACCATTATTTTTAGTCTTTATACGTTTCAATAACTACAGTGAGACCTCACTTGGAGTATTGTACGCAGTACTGGAGACCGTATCTTCAGAAGGAAATTGATACCTTAGAGAGAGTTCAGAGAAGGGCTACTAAACTGGTTCATGGATTGCAGGATAAAACTTACCAGGAAAGGTTAAAGGAACTTAACTTGTATAGCTTGGAGGAAAGACTAGACAAGGGGGATATGATAGAAACATTTAAATACATAAAGGGAATCAACACAGTAAAGGAGGAGACTATATTTAAAAGAAGAAAAACTACCACAACAAGAGGACATAGTCTTAAATTAGAGGGGCAAAGGTTTAAAAATAATATCGGGAAGTATTACTTTACTGAGAGGGTAGTGGATGCATGCAATAGCCTTCCAGCTGAAGTGGTAGAGGTTAACACAGTAAAGGAGTTTAAGCATGCGTGGGATAGGCATAAGGCTATCCTAACTATAAGATAAGGCCAGGGACTAATGAAAGTATTTAGAAAATTGGGCAGACTAGATGGGCTGAATAGTTCTTATCTGCCGTCACATTCTATGTTTCTATGTTTCTATATAATCAATGTACAATAAGCTTGTTACTAAACTGATTCCTTAGGATGATTAAACTATTACCACTGGATGCTTAATTTTTTGGACATGTAAAAATTCGGCATAATAACAAGATTTTTGATACGTACAAAAACAATAATAATTGAGATCTTTGGTGGTACATCTTTTTCTTCAACAATATGTGATGCTCTGTTGAGACAATATGCATTGCAAATGTCTTCAGCTCTGAAGTGTTTAAAGGACATGATACAACGTTAGGTCTTAATGTATATTTTAATGTCTATGGTTGGTATAGTCATAGCACAAAACATTTATGCTTTTAAATGGCTCAATTATTTTTTTAGCGCTGTGTGCATTGCAGGTCAGATTTTTCTTTATCTTTTTGTAAAGCTGACCACGAATCACTGTACCTCTGAAGAGTTCTCATTAATTAGATGTGCTTTCTCAGCTGATCAATAAGGAATGTCAGTTCTGTGATTCAGTATTTAACATTGAGTTAAATATAGCTAGACTATTTTGTCAAAATGAGCAAATCTACTTAGTCACATTTCTAAAGGGCTTGAAATGTCAAAATGTAATGAGCATTCCTGCACAATTATACACATGTGGATATAAATATGACCAATGTTTAAAAAGAAATATAGCTACATTATCGCCCACAATATTAACACAGTCCCCGTCCATTCTAATAACATGATTATTTTTCTTTTCATATTGTGTACATACAATGTTGTTCAAAGATCACCTAGACCTTAAATCACTTAGTAAAAGCTTCAAAGCACGTAAAAAATACAACATTTTATCAGGGACATCAAAGTCCTCTACATTTTACTTTCATCTACCAAACCCCTATATGTGTGTGTAGATAGATAGATAGATAGATAGATAGATAGATAGATAAAAGGTAAAGCAATTTTTATTTTTTACATTTATATTTAAAAAAAAATTAAGCAAATGTTCTTAAATATAAAAAGGTACAACCATTTTTGCTTCATTATCAAGCTATGTATCTTTTTATAAATCCTTTACCAATTATATCTGACATCGATATACATTCTGAATATATATATAAATGAGGAGGTTTAATAAAATTTAAGCGGCTTACTAAATTGCATATAGCAATTCTTACAAGCTCAAGAATTAATTTTATATTATATTTCAGTTGTTCCCACTCAAATCAACATTTTTTTAAATGCATCACAGCAACATCCATTAAGCCACACCACATTTGTATATATGAGAACATTTCTCATTTATTTCCAAGGGTTATCTCCTATTACTACTGTCCTCAGTATTTACCTATTGCTTCAATTTCTCTTAGTCTACATTTGTATATATGATTTTTTTGATGTATGAGTTATTAGTGATGTACTACAAAAAAGAGCTGATATAACAATTGACAATAAGATATTTTAAAATCATGACAGTGGGACATTAAAGGAATGAGCAATGCATTCTTTTTCACTGTTACTTTTTGAGTGTTTCTGACACAAAACACAAAAATAAAAACAAAAAAAAACCCACCAAAACTGCCCGCCCCTCTATAAACAATAAAAAGTAAGGATAAAAATACTAGATCACATTAGTGTATAAGATTGATATACTGGCTGATTTGCATACCATGACCCATTCCCAGAGGATGTTTGGAAAAATAATATTTTTATTGGAAATCCTCGGTTGCAGATGGTTAAAGAACATTGTTTAGACTTGACTCTAATGAAAAAACATAGTCAACAGAGGCAAATTAAAACCATATAATTTTGTAATGTTATCTTTTCTGTAATTGCAGCAATAAAACAGTAGAAAGAATAATTGTGAAACATATGTTTGTGAGTGACATTATCTAGGTGCCTTGACTTCTCCATTGCAGAGATGTGCTCTCCTATTTTTTTTTCCCCCTCCCTATGTGTTGGAATGAAAAACTTGCAGGCCTGGAGTATAATGCTGATTTCAGCAGCTGCTACTTACACATGAAGTCTCCATGGCAACTGTAAGGTTGCCATGCAACCATGTTCTTTTAGGGACAGTGAAAATGCCCAAAGGCTTACTAAAAATACACCGAGAAAAGAGGAAAAAAACATTGTTTTTTTTCCCCTGCTACTTTTAGTGGTTACAAAGAAGTGTGCTGCAAAATTAAATCACAGGTCAGGCAAAACACAAACCTTTAACTGACCTTTAAAACTTGCTTGCCATTGCTTTGAAATTTCAAGCTTTATTCACAAAGATGACTTTCGATCGATCGCAAAATTGGAAGCTTAAACCAGACAGGCCCTGCAGAATGTAAGATGCACTGCTTTGCTATTGGTATTTCCATGAGGTTAAAGGTCAGCTGAAAGTCATCAATGCAGTATCGATCGATGGTGCTGAAAAATGCTTGTGTTTACACCTTCTCAATCTGCAGGACTGCGGAGAGAGCCTATGTGACGGCTGAAGTAGTGCAATAACAGTTTTACAAGAAAGCCATTATACCAAAAAATATATGTATATATTTATTTCACGTTGCTGTAAATCAAAATGATAAAATAATAAATATGAAACATTTTTACTTTCCCTTTTTTGTCTCTTTTTTATAATATTTGATGTTGTATTGCTTGTTTTGTGTGTTTGAAAGCAGTTACTGTAGAATAGAGTACACAGTATAGGCCACATTATAATTAGTTACTTGCCTTCATGATAAAGAAACGCTTTAAAATTAATGAGATTTGTTCAGTAAAAAAACCTTGTGTTGTGTGCTGGGGATGCGGTATATTTTTCTATAACATGACAGCGTGAATCTGGGAGAACATGCTGTGTTGGGGGTAGGGTGCGCAGTAGATCAACTGTAGGTCACGTAAATATTATTTTTGCAGTGTACTTGTCTCTGTTGAAGCAGCATTGGTTGTAAGCAAAAAGAAGCTGTATTGTGACTTGATAGATTTAGCATTCTCATGTTATGTTCATTAAAATGTAATCATTTTTATTTTCAGCACAAAAATGAAAGTTGCATGTTTGTATTGAGGTTAATAATGATGATGGATTAAACCGAAGACATAAATCTGTAATGATGTGTACACTATATCAGGAGTGAAAATGCGATAGTTGTTACCCTGCCGTCAAAATAAAATTAATCAGAAGCATTTTAAGCCTGCATAGAATAACATAAGGGACGAGATGAGAGTGACTTCCATGTGGTCATGTTTAATTAAGAATTTCTGTAAATGAAACATTGAAAATATATACTTTTTTTAAATTACACAAATTAAAATTCCTGCAGGCAGATAATGAAATCCTTGTGTCCCACATATCACACTGCTTACATTTTTTGTTGTACTTCCATCATGTTTAAGCATAAGTTGTCAATTCTTGACTTACTTTGAAGAGCAAGTTGCATGTTTGAACAAGAGCCCTTCCTATCAAGTAAAATCAATGGAAGAAGGAAAACAAATCTGTCAGTGTGGGTGGGTGTGCGGCGTGAACCACTGGGCTCTTTAATTCGAGACCTTTAGCTATCATAAAATGAAGTAAAACAAGGAAAAATAGCTTCGTAGGAAATTGCAGGGCTCACAAATTACAAACCCACTGCTCAATGAGCTATATTTATCAAGAATACAAATCTCTAGATCTGGACTATTCAAATATATGATTTCCTGGTATTGGTGAAGTACAACTCCCATGACCCTTTTCAAGACAGACACAGCCCAGCCTCTCAGTGGCATGGTTGCTGACATTTGCCTGTACTTGTCAGATTAAGTTTATATATCAGCATCTCATTACTGTGTCAAATGCTGCTTTAAATTTCGAGTGCAGTATAATTATTGATAAAACTTTTAAAACACCTAAATAACGTCAAGTATGTTTCTTAGAGTAAAACTAGCATTAAATTCTGTAGCCTGGTCTTTGGGAGTAAACTAAATCGGTTATTCCCTTCAGTGTACTGGTATAATTCACAGAAATGAACACTGCCTTGTGACATATCAGTCGTAATCCATCTTCCAAGACAGTCTAGTCCCCAAATATTATGCCGGTATTTCTTAAAGTCAGAAACAGAGTGTGTATGACATGATGTGCACAAGCAGAGACTCCATTAGCTTTTTAGCCTAACTGATATTATGGAAAATACTGTACTCAGGAAGTCCAAATACTTCCCCAGCTCATGATTTTAAGAGCTTATGAACTGAGATTAAACACATGCTAATACTATAGCTTGCACCATATCAGAAATGATCACAGTAATGGTATAATGGCTTTAGCCCACTGATGGCATATATTGCCAACATATAATTGAGAAAGTTCATATAGAAGTGTAAAAGTTGTTGGTTTGTTGTCATTTGGTTAAAATATAATCATAGCTGTGTTTACCTTCTAGCCAAGCTATGTGGTCTAGTGGTATAGTGAATTGTTGTCAATTATGTATTCACTTTTATTTCCAAATCAACTGTTTTGCAGGTCAATTATTAACTCACCATAACGCAATGTTTATTCGATAGACATCGTTACATATCTATGGGTACCCTGTTTTGTGTTGCACATTCAAAGTTCAGCATCGCACTCACGCTTTGTCCGAACACCTTATTCCGATGTTTGGCTTATTACTTGATATAAAATGATTAATAATATTTTAGAATTATATACACAAAACATTCCCACTGAAGTCTTCCTTTGCAGATTTTATCTTGGTAGTTAACCATTTTGAAATGTATCTTATATCTTGTAAAGAAAAATAGTAATGGCAAAACAAAAAAAAATCTCTGTTTCTTCTGGAAAATCAGAGATCTCTCTACAAAACTGTATCGAATGGTAAGCCTAAGACAGACATACTAACTGTGCATAGTTCTAAGGACCTTGTCATTTGAAAAAGATGAATTCACTGGAGAAACGTTAAAATAAAAAAGCTATTAGAATGGTGCAAGGTCTGAATAATAATATATATCAAGAGATGTGGAAATACCCTCAATATATGTAGCTTCACGCCAAGAGGAGGCAGGACTGACATGAAGAATCCCAGGGGATTTAGCATTGTGGAAGCGGGTGACAACTTTCAACGGAGAGCGGGTAGCTAGAACAATAAGACATGACCTGTAGATGAAGGGAGGAAACTTTAGGGGTTACAACAAGGATTTCTTTTTAGTACACCCTCATCTTATTAACAGGTTGACAGCTAACATTGAACATACTAAGCTAGCCTCAAACACAGCTAAATGTATTCATAAAATTATAGATTAAGTTGATTTTTTTTTTGTAGAAATATTTTGATATTACTAAAAAGTATGCATTTTTTAAAAACTATTTTAATTTTAAATGGTATCACCATATAATAAATTGTGACAAATACGATGAATTGCTAAGATACAATGCATGGGATTAGCGGTTTGAAATAAGCATCTGTATTAGTTTATTAAGGGTTCATCGTGCCAGTGTTTTCATAACAATTACTATACCAATATGAGATGGAAAAAATAAAAACAGAAGGTTTGAAAGTAGCATCACATCATTTACACCATAGGAATCTTTGTATTACATAATAGGTAGAAATATTGGTTGCTAAACACTTAGGTCTATCAAATACAGTCTTTCGCACACCTCTGTTTCTGCTGCTGAAGGATAAAAAACCCAGTTTGAAGTGGTTAGTTGAAACTGGTTTCGCAGAATTTGTGTATAGAGATCAACAATACAGCTGCATTTTTGGGTCACTAATTCATTGTACAGAATGAACATGATATATGTTGTACTGTTCGCAACATAGTGATTACTAAAATTCATAGGAGATACACAATAATCAATTCACATTAAAATTACAAATCAATGGCGATTGTTTTATGATTCTACCAATAAGTTCAATATCAATGTGTTTTTAATTGTAGCCTCAAGAATTTCACTTGTATTTGTGTTAAAGAAGCTAATATGATATTGAACAACAATGTTCAAATCTGTTCATGCATGAGGTTTTAATTAATAACTAATTAAACTTTGTGCAGCATACAGATTTAGCATGATACAGCAGTAGCCCAATAGAATACCACTGACGTATTTTAAATTTAGGGTAATAGTGGCTCTTTGGCACTTAGCCCTCTCCCCCCCTCCCCCCCCCAAGATCTCAATTTTTTTTTATGGATATATGTGAATCACAGTAATTCACAGCAATATAATCCCGAGTAAACTGACTTTGCATTATAGTAAATGTATTTACAAAATTAGTCTGTGAATAACAATAGGATTTTTTTTCAGATCTACCTTTGCAAACTATAATTATTTTAATAGGAATACTGAGAGTGATGCTTAGACTCTGTTTTGTGAATACAAAGCAATACTGGTCCACACAGTTCAAAAACAGAGTAGTCAATGATAGCTTTCGTTCTTTTTCCCTGCTGGCTATTCCACTTTGGATGTTTACCAATCACTCCTTAAAGACACAACATGTGTAAATATATATCTGTAGCATCAAATCATACCCGAAGAGAGCCATAGTGACCAATATTGAAGGGTTACAGAAACTGACAGCATCAAGGTGCACTCAGAGGAGCAAACTGTTATTAGATACTTAAAGCGATGCAAAAATGTTTATCTTGTTTTTCTAAACTAAAATATTTTTCATGAAAACATTTCAGTGTAAATTCTATGAATAATTCATATATAGTTTATATGGAAAATTTAATTAAGGGTTGAATTAGTACCAAACATGACTTTAATCAACCTGTCTTTAAGAAGTCAGGATAGAACATGCAGAACACTTAAGGGATCTGTGAACTGAATTATGATACATATGAAACAAATTTGGAAAACACTAATGAGAGATTATTTTTTGCAAGGTTATATAATCCACCTAAGCACATTTAACCCATCAAGTAAAAAGATTATAGTTTTAAAAGCAATATATATTTTTTTCTTTGAAAAAGCAAGATCATCTGTATACTGTGTATATTTCAATGAGATAAATTCTAAAGCACCAATCCATTTTGTTAGGTTGCTCTTTTTTCCTTTTTCAATATTCCGCTATTATTGCCTGTTACTAAGGCAACCACTGTTGTGATCTTATAGGTTAGAATCAAAGGGCATTTAGCGTTCCTTTGAGAAATGTGTTCTGTTTCATAATGTAACACACCTCTTAATTATATTTCACTGGTAACCATATGCCCAGTGAAATGTATATTATATGAATGAATTTGAAAAATTGAAAAACAATCAAAATAAAATATTATTTAGCTGCTTTGATTGTTGTCTGACATCCTTGCAAGTTTGTTGTTAAAAGGACATGCCAATCATCTTGAGTGTAAAAATTTGTTATCTTAGTTTTGTTTTTTTTCGTATGGAGCCAGATGCGTGGTTTTCACATTAAGTGCAAACATTTCTTACATCTTATCTTCACTGGCTTTTTTCTCTGTTTTGATACAAGCACGTAGTTATACTAGAAATGAAAACTGCAAATTTATTTTTTTCCCAGAAACCTTTGTTACTGACTTGCAAAAGAAATCAGCTTCAATTGACTCATACATGCATTGCAGAAGTAAATGCTAGATCTGCAAGTAAATGAACACTAGAGTGTGTTTAAATTTACCTGTATGAGTGCTAATTGCTCATTTTTGTTTTTGCTCTCTATAAGAGATTGTGTGTGTAAAATGGGCTTGTCCTTCCTTCGAAAGTAATGAAAGACCCAAGAATGCTGAGAGAAATGAGATAATGACGTCGGCAAGTGGCTTGTTATTGGAGGATGATACAATATCTCAGAAAATGAGCAGAAGAAGGACATTGAGATGGATAGATTGATGCATGGAGAGATGGATGGAGGGATAGACAGATAGATAGATAATTACTTAATTAAAAAAATTATGTACACTTTTCAATCTATAATGTACAAAGTGAAAAGGTTGATTAAAAATTAACCCAGGTGTGCTTTTAAGGGTTAAGGATATGGTTTTCGGAAAAGGTATCACACTGGTGAAACTCATAGAGGTCCACACAGTGAAAACCAGGCAGATGGCAAGATAGAGAGGAAGCAACAGTCGACTAAGAAAGATGCACATGTTTATGGAATTGCAAAACTTTTAAATATAGAGTGAGTTGATTACAAAAAAAGAAATCTAGTTCAGAACATGCCAAATTGTTCAGCTGCATGCTTGGACATTTTCCAAAGCAGTCGTGCGCCATCCTTGTTTGTCTACTAGCACAGCTTAGATTGGCAAATGCCCATACCATTTGAAGAGGGCAGGCGTATGACTGGATGATTGCCAGAAGTGTGTGGGAAACATGCCACTACTGGACTCCATAGCCAAACAGGAATGAGGAGCACAAAGGCATTCGACAATCTGAATGTTCCTTTGAAACAAGAAAGAGATGCCAGGCAGCATTTAATGAGAGTCTGCATTGTTATAAAGTCCTCAACATCAAGTGGGCTGGTAGGCTCATTAACCTGACTGCAGCTAATAAAAAGGCACATGCACAAGATTTTTAGGATAGAATGGTGAATTGTGCTAGAACGCATTTCTCTCTTTTATAATGAACTATGGGCAAACAGTACTATCAACACCATAATGAAAACCGGTTCACTGATCGCTCAGTGTAACTGTGCTGTACCGTCCCTTGAGACTAGCTCAAGTTGATTTTACTGACTTTCTTATCTCGTTGATAATAAGTGCCTTTATATTGAACATGGTTATCCTAAGACACACAATTGCTGTAAAAAAAAAAAAAAAAAAAAACTGAAACATCTGATAAGCAAATTTGTGATTTCATTAACTTATGAAAATAAAAAAAAACATATCCTGTTACTTCACAAGTGAGTGTGTTAGTATGAAATAAAACACAGTTATAAACAAACTCGAATAAATGAAATGCATTTTGTGCACTTTTGCTTTACCGCATTAAAATATTAGTAGTCGATTTTTACTGGAATGTCATTATACATGAAAAATTGAATCTAAATATTAAATATGATCTGCACAATTATAATACTAGACAAATTAATTATTGTTTTTTTTCATTTGATCAAGATGATAACGAATAAGGGATAAAGGTGAAAAAGATAATGAAAGAACTTAATTTCTGCCTCTATAGACTGTATGAAATACAGTGCAATGCTTTCTTACTACTGAATCATTGACTTTCTAGCACATAAGGTGGTTGACTGTGTAGTAAAATTCTGTCTTATTGTGATGACCTGAGGTTTAATATAACTGCACTATTTATTTTCACCACTGCTTACTTCACACATGAACACTGAAATGTTTGCATACATTTAAGATATTCCCTACTGACTGCTGTAAAAACGTGTTAGAATTTTATAAAGACAATGTCATGTATTTGAAAGGCTTGCATTGCTTGATAGTAGTGGTGCTAAAATGGCAATATAGTTATGAAAAATATTAAGAAAATAAATCAAGGATAGATAAAAAAATGAACAAAATATAGGGATTCATTTCATTCACATCATCTTTCCACTTAGTTCTAAGCCATAAAACAATAAGGACTATATTAGTGACATTAATATAGATTAACTTATTTATTGCCCACATATAAATCTAGATTAGGACCCACCTATTTTGGAGTAATTTCATGCTATGGCATTCTTGGCACAACATGACCATATGTCGTTCCACAAACCTCATGTGTTTTGCTTGATATATCATATATATTTGTCTGTGCTGACATTTGCATTTCTTTTATATATGTTTTAATTCTTCCAAAGACTGTTAACATCTCTATATATATGTTTGTATAAAGACATATTCTCTCTCTCTCTCTTTCTATATATATGTATGCACACACTAAAATACATTCCACCCACACCCACGTGCACACACACAACACACTCTTATCAATCAAAGATTTGATATATTTGTAAGATAGCTCAAGTTAAAAGACCAACCATATAAAACAACCATATAAACAATGTATAATATTCATTTTATTCCATTATTTGAAATACAGAGAGGTTAGGGAGAAAACATTTTTTTATATAATGGAGCAAAATAAACATGTTTAAACCATCATTTACAGAAGGGTTAAATTGTATTCAGTGTTACTAGGTGGCTGAAGAGAAGAACCCCACTCATCTGACACAAATCGGAAGCTCTGCTCTATGTGTTTCTAAAATATTTATTTTTTTCTCACTGGGTTGCATTTGTGGTGGTTCATCGAAGAATAGTTTATTTTTGCTGGAAACAATATTTTTTGTAATTTATCAATACTTAGTTTCTTATAATTTACCTGGAAATGCTTGGAAATGATAAAAAATTAAATAAAAAAAAATCAAAAAAAAATCAAATAAGCAAAAAATACACAACAGGACTAACAGTTATTAGATGTCTATTTACTACTCTAAATGGCCCCACACTGAACAAGGTAAAACCAAACGATGCAGTACAGAGCCATAGGAGAGCAAAATCCAGAAACTGTCCACACTAAGGCTTCCAGAAAACAGAAATCCAGACCTGGATGCTCTATATGCACTATCATAAAACATGGAGGGTCATGTCTGACCCCTTGTAAATAAAAATCAGTTAGGTATACCACCCAACAAAAAAACGCAAGAGGGATGTAAAGAAAATAAACTGTAGAAGGTTGCAAGAAAGTTGGAATAATATAAATTTTTTATATTAAATGTAAAATATGTGGCACACAAAAATAGGAGAGCACAAACCCAAAGGTACAAAACCAGAATATTTAGTTTGGGACCTTCAACACTCGTTCACTTGACGGTTTGGCTCACTCGAATATCAACCGTGAAAAATATTCAAGGAAACAATTCAGATGAACCATAAAGGATGCAATAATGGGCCAATCAGTGTACTGTAAAATATGTACATAATATACATTTTATATACATATATTGCAGTGCACTGATAGTATTTTCCACCATTTGGTTTACAGACCAAGTGAGAGAGAAAAGAGGAGGTGCAGTAAAAAGGAAAAAAAAATCTACATTGATATAGTAAACATATTTATATATATATATATATATATATATATATATATATATATATATATATATATACATTCCAAGGGGCCCTTGCACTCATAAGCTCTTAAATAAAGTGGCCGGGTGCTTGCAGTCAGGGGAAAGCAATACACACAGTATAGAGGGATGACCAGCACTCACGAACTTCTGAAGTTAAAAGGTGTAGTCTTTATTGAAGATTCATTAAAACAGGACCGACATTTCAGTCCCTGTTCGGGACTTTCATCAGGATCAGGTACCTGAACTATATATATAAATGTAGATTATTTTTACACGGTTCCTACTTTTTTTTCCCTTTATTGGTCACTAATGACTTGATCTGTCAATAAAATCCTGTTGTATATTGGCTGTTTCATTGCTTCAATCATTTCTGCCATTGCAAACCTCTGAATACCGAATCAAACTGACATGTTTTGCCATTGTGCTAGTTGTCTGCTCAGTTATACGTCTCCTTTTACTGTCTGGATACCAAGTTTCAGGTAGGAGGTGGGAGCTATAGTTACTCCACATTTAATATAGTTGCTTGATCTGCTTTCTTGTTTTTTTAATTTAAACTCTGTCCACACTAGCCACTGTGAGAGGCAGATTTTGGGCACTAAAATGCAAACTGGGGACCTCAAAGCCCATAGCCACCTCCTCCAAGTTAAATAATCCCTAACTACACCACTCATCATGATAATAGAGAAAGGGGTACAATAAATCATACCTTCAGAATTTTTCTTTCTTGTAAAATCTATTTTCTTTAGCTTCAAAACAATGCTTAAAGAATACAAACATATATAAACATGTTCCCCTACTTATTAAGTTCATTCCCCCCATGTTTTACTTACCTTACATTCTGTGGCATGCTCTCCTTGCAGCTGCTCCATCTTTTGGCTGAGTTCATCAATGTTGATGATCACAGCCAATCCAATGCTTCTTCTTAGGGAACCAAACAAATGCTCAACAGTTTAAATCAGTTAGATACAGAGGCACATCCACATCTGTTGTCCAGGTCACTAGAGAAATGTTAACCCTAAATTGAAAACATTGTTGTTCTTAAAAAATATTATTTTTTTCAGTTCCAGGGTTAAAATGAAAAGGACACCCAGACCGCTTCACCAAAGTCCATTAGTGAAGGGTGTATAACGGATAATAGCAGTGGGGGTTGATTTTTTTATTATAATTGTATACTAGCAGCCCCCATGCCCCACATATAAATGGGGGAACTTCTCCACCCTACATAATTGAAATCATGTCCCTACCGGATACACATGGGTGGAAGCAGGATGGACCAACGCCAGGATCCTCTGGTAATTTCCATGAGAATAGGACCTGTATAGTAACAGGGTAGCAATAGTTTAACCATGTTCTACCAAGACTCAAAATTTTTTTTTTTCCCCAGCTATTTATAAAAGTTACTTGCCATGTTAAGCATGCAAGACAATTATTTTCATTCAAAGTAAGTCTGCAGTATTTCATGTGTTAGCAAGGGGGAATATGAAAATACAGGTGTGTATATGCATACCTTACCTCTCTCCATGTCATTGGCATTATCTGCCACTTATTTTCACTTATCTTTCTTGCCTCCTTCCTCTACATTTCATCAGATTATTCACCTTCCATAATGGCACTACCCCATTTATCCCTCCCTAGTAATGTCAATAACCCACATACCATCACAGAATCAGATTTTTGCAAATTTACCAATCCACCTTTCGCACGGCAAGTAGCTCCATCCACCCTCCCTACACCAAGTAACCTGATTTCTATTGAAAGTGACTTAATCTCTACTCCTAACACACCTAGACCTTCCCCTTCATATTATTTTACTTTTTTATTGTCAAGTCCTATTCCAACTCTTTACATCTTATATCGGCTTCATGAATTCATGTTGCATGATGTGACATTATATTTCACATTGTGAGCCACACAGAGCAATTACACGGGTACTGAATTAGCTTTCTTTACAGTCATTGGCTCTGGTACTACAGCCTCCATGGAACAGAAAACCTTTCATGTCATCCCTCTTTAGAGACACAGAAGAAAGGAAGAGGTCCAGGCACTGCAAGACTTAGGCAATTTAATGGAACTATAGTGTCCAGCAGCAACATTTAAAAAAAAACAAAAAATCTTAGCTTTAGAGTGCCTGGATCTTTTCCTTTCATCTGTGACTGCAAAGTACCTTTTGGACCTTGGTGCTGGTCCCAGGCTTTTTTTCTATGGATTGAGTGCAGTTCCTTACTTGGCTTTTGGCCCGTCTTTACAGAGGCTACATATGACAGGTAGCCATGGGAGAAAAATATATATTTTTTAATTTTGGGGTTGATGTAATGGTTAGTTAAAGTGGATAACCCCAGCATGTATTTATTAACATTAACATAGAAACATAGAAACATAGAATGTGACGGCAGATAAGAACCATTCGGCCCATCTAGTCTGCCCAATTTTCTAAATACTTTCATTAGTCTCTTATAGTTAGGATAGCCTTATGCCTATCCCACACATGCTTAAACTCCTTTACTGTGTTAACCTCTACCACTTCAGCTGGAAGGCTATTCCATGCATCCACTACCCTCTCAGTAAAGTAATAATTCCTGATATTATTTTTAAACCTTTGTCTCTCTAATTTAAGACTATGTCCTCTTGTTGTGGTAGTTTTTTTTCTTTTAAATATAGTCTCCTCCTTTACTGTGATTCCCTTTATGTATTTAAATGTTTCTATCATATCCCCCCTGTCTCGTCTTTCCTCCAAGCTATACAAGTTAAGTTCCTTTAACCTTTCCTGGTAAGTTTTATCCTGCAATCCATGAACCAGTTTAGTAGCCCTTCTCTGAACTCTCTCTAAGGTATCAATATCCTTCTAAAGATACGGTCTCCAGTACTGCGTACAATACTCCAAGTGAGGTCTCACCAGTGTTCTGTACAATGGCATGAGCACTTCCCTCTTTCTACTGCTAATACCTCTCCCTATACAACCAAGCATTCTGCTAGCATTTCCTGCTGCTCTATTACATTGTCTGCCTACCTTTAAGTCATCAGAAATAATCACCCCTAAATCCCTTTCATCAGATGTTGAGGTTAGGACTCTATCAAATATTCTGTACTCTGCCCTTGGGTTTTACGTCCAAGATGCATTATCTTGCACTTATCCACAATAAATGTCAGTTGCCACAACTCTGACCATTTTTTTAGTTTACCTAAATCATTAGCCATTTGGCTTATCCCTCCTGGAACATCAACCCTGTTACATATCTTAGTATCATCAGCAAAAATACATACCTTACCATCAAGACCTTCTGCAATATCACTAATAAAAATATTAAAGAGAATGGGTCCAAGTACAGATCCCTGAGGTACCCCACTGGTGGCAAGCCCAAGCTTCGAATATACTCCATTGACTACAACCCTCTGTTGCCTGTCACTCAGCCACTGCCTTACCCATTCAACAATATTGGAATCCAAACTTAAAGATTGCAGTTTATTGATAAGCCTTTTATGTGCAACAGTGTCAAAAGCCTTACTGAAATCTAGGTAAGCAATGTCTACTGCACCACCCTGATCTATAATTTTAGTTACCCAATCAAAAAAATCTATAAGATTAGTTTGGCATGATCTCCCTGAAGTAAACCCAGGGCCGGTGCTAGGATTTTTAGTTACACAGGCGAAGATGCATTTTGGCGCCCCCAACCCTCATTAAAAAAAAAAAAAATGCATCTTCACCTGTGTGTCTTTCCTCCCAAGCCACAGGCCCACAGGCATCATTTTTCAGTCACACAGTCAAAGTCATACAGGTACACTGTCATACAAAGACAGAAATAATCATACAGAGACATACAGACACATACAGTCAGAGACATACAAGCAGAGATATACATGCATACAGAGACATGCAGGCATATAAAGACATACATGCATACAGAGGCATACCATCATACAGACACATACATACAGACAGGCATACAGAAACATACATACAAAGACATTCAGGCACATACATACAGACATACAGGCATAAAGAAACATACATGCAGAGGCATACCGTCATACAGACACATACAGAGGCATACCGTCATACAGACACATACATACAGAAACATGCATACAAAGACATACAGGCATACAGAGACACACACATATGTACATATAGAGACATAAAGGCATACAGTTACATACATGCATACAGAGACATATATACAGACATTCAGAGACAAACATACATCCAGTTACATACATGCATACAGAGACATACAGAAACATACGTACAAGACATACAGACACATACATACATACAGAGGCATACTGTCATACAGATACATACATACAGACAGGCTTACAGAAAAATACATACTCACACACACACACAAACTCACAGACACATACTCGAACACACACACACTGACAGACACACATACTCACATGCACACACACACTGACAGACACACACACACACACACACACACACTGACAGACACACACACACACACACACTGACAGACACACACACACACACACACACACTCACTGACACACACACACACACACACACACACTGACACACACACACACACACACACACACACTCACTGACAGACACACACACACACACTCACTGACAGACACACAACACACACACTCACTGACAGACACACTCACACTCACATGCACACACACATACACACACAGTAATTAATTATCTAAATTAAATTTAAATTCCCCACCCAGCCTCCCTACCTGGAGTGCTGGCGTGGGTCTTTCATTGGTGGTCCAGTGGGGCTGCTGGGAGGCGTGCGGCTGACTGGATTAGGAGGCGGCGAGGGAGCTCTCTGATCTCTCTGACCGGCTCCCTCGCAGGCTGTTTTCTGATGCCGCGGGAGCCGGAATATGACGTCATATTTCGGCTCCCGCGGCATCAGCAAAAGGCGCGCGAGGGAGCCGGTCAGAGAGATCAGAGAGCTCCCTCGCCGCCTCCCATAACACCATTACACTCTGAAAGTGCAGAAAATGAATTATGTAGAGCAACAGACTGTGCAATATGCCTTTTATCCACAACTCTAAGTCTACCAGATCCTACAGTGATCCATCTGCCATTCCTATTATGTCTCTGCGGCAGTGGCTTTGCAGCAGTTCCAGCCAGAGCTTGTTTACCAGATAATTTACAAATCTCAGTCTTCAAAAATACAATCTCCTGCCGCAAGATAGAGAACTGTCTACAGATTAGACAACAACCAAACCTCCAAAAAGTGGATAGTGAAACAAATGCATAGCAACTATTACACTGAACCAAGTCTGCCATTCCAATGAGGGGAATAATTTAAATCAAACAAATCTTAACTTTTTATTTATCCTACTGAATACCTCAGATTACCTCCAGTTTATCTCCAGAATATCTCCAACCACACACACTTAGAAGCAACACTCTCCAGAATATCTACAAACACACACACACATAAGTCAGCCAATATTTGTGGTAGTATATAGCATGAAGTGTATCTAATATTTTCTGGTAGTTTTAATGCTAGGGAGAATTGTTTAAGTACCGTATTTTTCGCTCCATAAGACGCACCCCACCATAAGACGCACCTAGTTTTTAGAGATGGAAACCCAGAAAAAAAAATATTTTGAACATGTTTCTTACTATGGGAAAGTTTGTTCAGAATATTTTTTTTCTCCCCTGTCCCATAGTGTTCCTTACCACCCACTCCTCTCCCCTGTCCCATAATGATCTTTAACCCCCCCTCCCCTGTCCCATAGAGATCTTTTAACCCCCCATTCCTCTGTCCCATAGTGATTTTTAACCCCCCATTCCTCTGTCCCATAGTGATTTTTAACCCTCCTCCCCTGTCCCATAGTGTTCTTTAACCCCCATCCCCTTGTCAAATAGTGTTCTCATCCCATAGTGTTCCCCCCTCCCCTCCTCCCATAGTGTTCTCCCCCCTCCTCTCATAGTGTTCTCCCCCTCCCCTCCCCTCCTCCCATAGTGTTCTACCCCTCCCCTCCTCCCATAGTGTTCTCCCCCTCCCCTCCCCTCCTCCGATAGTGTTCTCCCCCTCCCCTCCCCTCCTCCCATAGTGTTCTCCCCCCTCCCTCCCCTCCTCCCATAGTGTTCCCCCCTCCTCCCATAGTGTTCTTCCCCCTCCTCCCATAGTGTTCTCCCCACTCCTTCCATAGTGTTCTCCCCTCCTCCCATAGTGTTCTCCCCCTCCTCTCATAGTGTTCCCCCCTCCTCCCATAGTGTTCCCCCTCCTCCCATAGTGTTCCCCCTCCTCCCATAGTGTCCCCCCCTCCTCCCATAGAGTTCTCCCCCTCCCCTCCGCTCCTCCCATAGTGTTCTCCCCCTCCCCTCCCCTCCTCCCATAGTGTTCTCCCCCCTCCCTCCCCTCCTCCCATAGTGTCCCCCCCTCCTCCCATAGTGTTCTCCCCCCTCCTCCCATAGTGTTCTCCCCCCTCCTCCCATAGTGTTCCCCCCTCCTCCAATAGTGTTCCCCCCTCCTCCCATAGTGTTCCCCCCTCCTCCCATAGTGTTCTCTCCCCTCCTCCCATAGTGTTCTCCCCCCTCCCCTTGTCCCATAGTGCACTTTCCCTCCCATAGTACCCCCCACCCATTGTCCCATAGTGCCCCCCCCTCCTCTTGTCCCATAATTACTTACCTGTCTTGTAGCGTGGGGGCAGCACAGCACGCACCGCGGTACAGGAACTTCAATTTCAGGTTCCGGTTTCCGGCGAGACTGAAAGGAAGTGTGCACACTGAGTGCGCAGTTCCTTTCAGTCCCGCCGGAAACCGGAACCTGAAATTGAAGTTCCTGTACCGCGGTGCGCGCTGTGCTGCCCCCACGCTACAAGACAGGTAAGTAAACCTTCACATTCGCTCCATAAGACGCACAGACATTTCCCCTCACTTTTGAGGGGGAAAAAAGTGCGTCTTATGGAACGAAAAATACGGTACAAACTTTCAGAGCTGTTGTGTCTTGGCCAAGTTTTTTAATGTTTCATTTTCAAATTAAATGAGTTGTGTTCTATAATCTGTAACTTTTTTTACTTGTTTTATAAGAATATCTTCTTTATGTTCTTCTTAAAACATGTATAAGAATATTGTTTAATCCCCCAAGGGTAAAATATTTTCACACATATAACAGGGTAATCACCATTTAAAGTTCTGGACACTATTTAGTTCAGTCTGACAAAATATTAGATAAATATTGGTGAGACAGAAAACTTTACACTGTTTAAAGTCAGTGTACATTTTTTTTTTGCAAATTACATTAGGTATCCCAAGGTAACACAATACATTTAATGATTTTTATAGTTTCAAATAAATATAACTTTTCAGAAAAAATAAGCAATGCTACTTTTGTATATTCATGGTTATAGACCAACTAAAATCAAAGGAAAAATAATATGAAACAAAATATATATTTACTTGTAAAGTTCTATATTTATGTCCATGACTTTAGATCATTTTTATTGATTTGTGCCTATTTCTTTCAATTTGTTATGAGATCCGAACAGAAAAAATACCATTGTGGATATCAAAAGAAACAGTATATTAGATGTCATGCACACCGGGATATATAATTGTAACTTTGGTGACAGTGCCTGGAATAAAGTACGCATTGCACAAAAACTTTGGAGCTGTGGAGTGTGCGTGACTCTCTCAACGTCAAATACAGCAGTGTTATCATATGATATGCCCCTTTCAGTGATAAGGTGTAAACACATTCATACAGAAATACAAGCTTAGCAGTGCACGGTATCTAATTCTCCTAAGGCAGGCGTAGGCAACCTTCAGCACTCCAGGTGTGTCTACATCTCCCCTGATGCTACGCCAACATCATGGCTGTAAAAGCATTATGGGAGATGTAGTCCACAACATCTGGAGTGTCAAAGGTTGCCTACTGCTGTCCTAAGGTGTTTATATAGTTTAGTATAACTGTAACAACTTTCCAATAGCTTTGCAAATATTAATATTTAAAACAATTGCAGAAAATGTGCTTTGTAAAATACTTAAAATGCAATTTAGATATTTATGCTATGCCTTTTATGCTATGCCTTAAAGAATTTGTTGTTGTTCTTGTATTGTTAAGTGTATTTGTTACTATAAAAAAATATGTAGATGTAAAAATTATTCACTTAAACCTAGTACTTAATTACTGATAATGATTAATGATTAATTCAACATAACAATGGTCACATAATATTAATGGGGATTGAGCTCTGCCTTGAGGAAGTCCAGCGAGATGAAACTGGTCGGCATTGAGGAGCAATTCAACTTCATATTTTCTTCAGTTTGGTGCTATTTATGTTTGGACTCTGTCTCTACTCCTTCACTTGAAGGGATCTAGACCCAACATTGAAGTGTGGACTGAGGACTGAATCCATTTCCAGAGACATGCCTGCGATATACTACAGGGCTTCTACATCCCTGTGATATGCTCTACTGACCACTTTTAGTGGTACCACGTTTGTGAGTGCAATCATTTTTTGGTGTTGTTGGTTTTATACTATGTTGTGTTTTTGGTGATTTTAAGTGATAAAAGACAAGGAAGAATTGATCCTTCACATGTGATATGTATTTATGAATCTTGGAACATCAGATGGCAAGCTAATAGGTATAAACATCGTAATAAACCTATATGCTTATTGCACTTTTATATCAAACACACCACACCATTTCTTTCTTGTTTTTTTTGTAGCACGGTTTTCAGAGTTTACTGTGTTGGTGTTGGTGTTCAGGGTTAACACTATTGTTGTTTACATGATATTAAATGTTGTAAATATATAAGAAAGTCAGACTTCATATAATAGTTCTTCGATGCATTCAATTTTCATTGTAGCACAGAATAAAGTTTAAACAAACCAAAAAATATATATCATTTGAGCAACAGTACCCTGATAGGAAAATACCTCTCAACCTATCCATAAACAGCCATCAAATGCAAAATCAGAAAGGGGTAGTGCTCCACAGTCCAAAAAACAGAGAATGTTAAAGAAAAATAGAAAAAGGAAAAAAAGTACATTACTTATATTTGAGATAGAAGTTCACTATATCACTACATTGGGTAGAACGGATATAGCTAGGTCTGTGGGGCTCCTCTAATTTTACATGGTGTAATGGCAAGTTGCCATGGTAACATGTCTCTATTAGAAATTTTATGTGGCTTTATTTTATTTACTGGTCAATCTTTAGTGGAAGATAGGACAATACACTACTCTGGAAAATGAACAATTTTAATGGAAATAATGCGACCCATAAAGATGGTGTATGCAAATAAGTATTCACCCCATCTCATGTTTATGCATAAAGGTTGTTTTTGTTAAAATATGCATGTTGTTATATGCCATTGACAATGTCCGATAATGCATTTGGAAATATTTTTTTTATTGTTGTACGCTGAGAATATTATGCAAGTATTTGCTTTACAGAACATGGAAAAGGAATTGTGCCTGCTTTGAGATGTGGTATCCAGTCAAAGGATCTGTTTGGAAGGGGGTGCAGTAGTGATAAACTAGTACTTGACTAGTGATGTGCTTTTACCATTTAATGTAAATTCAATGTTCTGTGTTAAATTTTTAATATATTGTGCATTAATATTGCTCTTGTATTTTATTGTCCCCTGTTGTATCAATGCAATATTTTGTGGATCATAGACATACTTGAAAACAAGAGAAACCTCAATGCATCCTTCCTGGTAAAATATTTTATAAATAAATAATATAAATAAATAAATGTGAGAGTTCAATTTTTACATTAATAAAATGTCACGATACGTGTAAAAGAATTCACACACACAGACCCTAATGAACAACTTAACATTTGGAATAGGCAAAGAGGCTAGACAAAGCAAATATCAAGAACATAGAGAGTAGAAAACATGTAGAACGAGCCACGTTCAGTAACAAGAGAACACTATAATAGAAAAGGCACTATTGGGTTATACAAGAACCACAACAGGGCGATTGGGACACAGAAGACCAGGATATAAATAGCCCAAGTTGGTTGTTTGCAAATTCATTTGTGTCAATTGAATCAACGCCATTGAGACACAGACAACCATAAAGGGATATGAATGAGCAGCGTGTGGCATCATTCATCCTGTTAGAGAGGTGAAAGGGAACCTCGGAACAGGTAAGTATTAGATAAATATTTTCTTAATTCATACTATTCTTTGTGCAGGTCTCACACTCAGAGAACAGATCCCACAGACAGGTTACCAGTTTGGAGTCCACCATTCATTCTTCACATAGGAATGAAATCCCTAAATAAACTCCTTTTAATTGTTTATTTATTTATTTATTTATTTATTTATCTTTTTTTAAATTTATTTAACATTTTCTACTTTTTGGACAATTGAGTGCAAATAGTTTATAAATGACCAGCATTGACGAAAACAATTTTATTAAATGTTTTCTAATTAAAACTAACTGCTAATTTATTAAATATTTTAGTATTTGACTCCATTTGGTCTATTTATTCTAGGGTTATGATATCTAGATCTAAATCACAGTTTTAATGTATATGAAAAATTAAATTTCTATCTGTTCTCTCTATTCTATCTGAAATACTTTTTATTTGGGCAAAATTTGCAGTCTAAATGCCGTAATCTGGGTTGTATGGATATTTTTTTTTATTGACTTTCTTGCGGCTTTCTATAAAACATGAAATGACACGAAGCATCTGTTGATGAATCAACTTGAAAGCCTATGATGCCAAAGGTTGCATTAATAACATATTTTCAATATTCTGCACTTAATTTACCATCCGTTTTGTAGTAATAAATCTTTTTACCAGGCTCTTGTATTTAACGTGTGTGTGTGTGTATGCAGCTGGGCCAACATCCAATAACATTTCCCCAAGCTCTTTCCATTCATAGACAAATGGAACATCTGAAATTTTATCAAAGGAACAGATTGAATTTACAAATAATATTAGCAATTTATTTCATATTATCTGCATATTGTGTTCAAGTTCAATGCTCCCATTAACATTTGAAGTTTATGGGGCTTTTTTAAATTCTCTAAAGAGTACAAATATTTTATTTTTAATGGGCTTTAGCTTACATTATTTGTGGCATCAAATGTATGGCTTTAACATAGAAATGTTCATGGATATATTAATTATACTAAGCTTTGGGTCAGATTTAAAATTTATATTATTTGTTTCTTATGGCAATGTTGAAAAAGGCATAGCTATCTGAAGTAGGTATACTGCAGAAATCCATGAAATTAGCCTTTGGTCTACAGTAAAGTTGGTTACTTGCAGATCATGGGCTGGCTTTCATTTTAAAGGTCTTCTGTACAGTTCTCTGCTTACCCACTTACAAAAATCTGTAGCTGCCATTGTACTACAAAATCATTATTGAAATAACATATTTTATTAATAGACTCAGAAGCCAAAGACTAATCTATTGAATTGTATACTTCACTGACATCTTTGGCAACTATGAGCATGGATACAATTATACATTTTGTAGCATATACCAGATAACACAGATATGTTATTTTGGACCACTATAGTTTAAGTGCTTCTACTAAACATGAAAACGAACCTTTAAATCTTTTATTAGGGAGTGTTGTATCCATGTATCACTAGTCATGCCATGAGACCAATTGTAATATCATAAAAAAGCTTGTTCCCCTTCTCTCACAATTGACTAGTCAAGAAATTAACTTGGTTAGCAACAACCCATCACCTTTACACTGTATGTATACATATCCTCGTTCGTAACACTTTCACATTTTACATTTCATGAGTGTTTCAAGTTGCACCCCACAGGAGCAAAATATCCCACAGAAACCTCAGTCTTTCTTTCTAAGATGATAGAGCCAAATGGGATGAGATGAGCCAGGAGATTTGGAAGGGTATGTTCGGTCTTATAAACCTTTCTCCAATATACACTATACAAAGGATCTGCTTTACTCAACAAGACTTTATAACTTTGAAGAATTATGTGAAAAATTCACTCTAGATCAAAAATGTATATTAACTTATTTTCAAATGTTCACATTTGTATATTATATATAAAGAAACCAGCCATGGATTGTACAGTTGCAATGCTGTGGGTCTTGTCAGCAACCCAAATGATTCAAATTGTACAGCTTATGGCTGGATTCTGGTCAGTAGCCTTTTTGGACCAAAACCAATGCTAAAGTATAAAAAAAACTGTGTTTAAAAAACAACATCTATTGCTAAGGGTGCCTGCAGCAACACATGGCAAAGTCTGAAAACCAATGCCTGCTTAGCTTATTTGCATGTCAAGCCAGGAAATCTAGAATCATTTTTCAACTTAAGACATGCAGGTGACGCTCAACAGTAATAGTTTTATTTGCATTGTGGGGACTTTTATTGTGTATGGTCTCACCACAAGCTTTTTGACACCTAGTTATATGCTCTCAGAGAAACTTTAACTTCCAGACTAGAACTAGTGCCATGCTGACGAGACTCACAAGGACAAAACTGTACAATCCATAGCTTGTTTCTGGTCACTGGTCCTAATGTATCATAATGATTTTTTTTTTTTAAACTGTGTTTACAAAAATAGACCATTGCTAAAGGTATTTGTAGGAATTGTGGCTGAATTCTGGTTCATAATGTCCATATGTGCCTATTTGCATATCAAGCTAGGAACTTTGGCATAGTTGTATAAACATGATTTCTTAAGTTTCTGTGCCCAATGGGGACTTTCCAAACATATACAGGTGATGCAGAACAGTTGTTTTTTTTATATTCAGTCTATTAACTTGCATCATACATTAGAATTCATATTTCTCAAACAAAATTTAAAAAGTAAGTAATTCAAAATTACCAGGTTTCCTTAATTCTCCATTTGCAAGCAGTTGTATTTATCCAATGCATATTAGTCATACATGTAAACATTGGTATTAATGTGATATCTGAAGCTTTTTCGAATGTCCTCTGCATTATCTCAATCCTAAATTATTTAACCACTAGGTATTTATAGCTCTGAAAACATGTATAGAACATCATGGTTCTGAAATATATCCAAAGTAAGAGAAATACATTTTTCTCATGAGAGCCATAGCATTAGAAATGCACATTATTTTCAGAATTTTCTTTGTTGTTGTTCATTTTTTCTTTTCACCAAAGTATTAAACCATATTCCCGGATAGCTTAGATTACTTGAATGCATACAATAACTGCATTTTCCGCTGATCACTAAGCAGTACTCCCTAGATGCAACAACAAAGAAAAAGCAATCACAAATAATAAAAACTTCAATTGGCCACAGCTGTCAGAGCCCTAAATCCACACAATCCTAACACTAATGTCAACCTTTCAGTGCTGCTTAGTCATCCATATATCGGCTGGATGGAGCAGTGGTAACATCACTGCTGTAGAATTGGAAAGTCCAAGTCTAATTCTGTAAAAATGACATATAACATTACGAGACCAGCAATTGACAAAAGACAAGTAAACAAGAATCCCCCAAAAGAGGTTGTAGGTTAGAAAATCACACCCCAAAAACAGGTAAGGGAAGTTCTCATAAATACACATTGAATTGTCTAAGCACATGAGAAGGAAAGTCAAGAAAAGCCTCAGCAACATGATTGCCATCCTGGCGCTGATATATGAGGGCTTTGATTTCATTCCCAAGTCCTACAAATGAACTCTGGTTGGACTGATCCCTTTCCCTTGACTTATATTGAAATCGAAATACAATCATTTGTGTAGGCTGGAGTACTGGAGTGATAATATTGTTTTGGCATCCTCAGATTGGGTGTCTTTTGTGTCTTGTTTGACTTTGCCCTCATCAGTTTTGCACATATATATTCATTTCACAAAAAAACCCCAAAACATAAGCTGTATCAGGATAAGTTATTATTTTTTGCCTATATTATCTATTATCTCCTTCAAAGTATGTGCAAGAAAACCTGTTGAGCTTTGTTGATCCTTCTACAGAACTATTCCTTACTCTTTGCACTTGTCTGTTGTATATCTATACTAATGAACTGGTTAGCAAATGGAGGTTTGCACTGACCCTATATTTATTTATATAATAGTATCATATCCTGTCTGGGGTGTCTTTTTTTTCCAAAGAAAATGTCATTTTTTCTACCCTTCCATATGTTACCAGGATTGGTTAAAGAAAACCGGTTGCAGCAAGCCAAGAATTGTATATCATGTTATATCTCATATATATGGTTATTCCTGTGTATTCATTCAACCTTTCATTTCTGTTTCTATATTTACACATATAGTGTGCAAGAAAATGTCATTTCCTACAGCAATTTTCATCATATCATCTTACAGGAATCATATGGGAATATAGATGGCAATTTAGATGTCTATCTATGACTTCAGTAAAGGTGTTAGTGTATTCTCTGATTTAACTTATGCTATATCTTCACATGGTAGAAACACTAGAATTGGTTATTAGAAAATAGATATAAGGAAAGTAGTTTATAAAGAAGAAGAAAGAGAGAGAAACACAAGAATTAAAAATATTAATAGTGTGTTCCATTTGCATTTCCATAATAAAAAATTATAACTAGCCCACTTGTTAAAGCTGCTATACCCTGTGTAAATTCCAAAATGGATCTCTTTTTTTAAGACTAGATAAATCTATAGATGGGAATATCATTAACATCTTTCTATTCAGTATTACATAGTTACATAGCTGAAAAGAGACAAGAGTCCATCAAGTTCAGCCTTCCTCACATTTGTTTTTTGCTGTTGATCCGAAAGAAGGCAAAAAAAGACAGTTTGAAGCACTTTTGCAACAAACTAGGAAATAAAAATCCTTCTTGAACCCAGAATGGTAGTCAGACTAATCTTTGGATCAAGAAGCTATTACCCTACATCGAAAAATGATATCCTTGAATATTCTGTATTTGCAAGTATGCATCTAGTTGCTGTTTGAATATATGTATGGACTTTGAGAAAACCACTTCTTCAGGCACAGAATTCCACATCCTTATTGTTCTTACAGTAAAAAAACATTTTCTATGCCTTAGACGAAATCTTCTTTCTTCCAGTCTAAATGCATGACCTCTTGTCCTATGTAATGTCCAGTTTGTGAATAGATTTCCACACAGTACTTTTATTTAAATGCTATTCTCCATTAATTTATTTTCAATTAATTTTATTTTTAGCCCAATGTTCATCTCTCTGCTTTTTTGTTCCTTTTAATCACATATGTAACTCGTTAAACAAAATTGCTCTGAAATGTGCTTATTTAAGACATACCTTTTGTTTAATCCTTTCTCATTGCCAATGTTCCTTATTTCTATTGTTCTATCTTATAAAACGTCCAACTATATAGCACGCAAAGCTTTCACAAACAAGCTTTTTTGGCCTGATACTTGAAGTTTGGTTAAAACAATTGAAAATGTACATATTCTAGATATATTGACTTTAGAGTTGATTTGGATCAAGTCATTTTTCTAGTTTCTGTAATTTTCAGATAAATTTAGAAAATTAGTTATGAGATTGCAAATAAATCAAATCAACTAGGTCTAGTTGACTACTACATATATACAAAATTATTCAACTCCCATCAAAAATCTGGTTTATTTACAGGCTTTCAGCTGTTTGCAATGAACAAATCAAGCAAAAGCATTTGAAATAGCTCAACACAATGTATGTTTCAAGTGATTCCCTCAAACTCAACTGAAAATGCAACTTATAATGACTTTTCCAAAAGCTGAAATTCAAAGTTAAAAGTATTCAACTCCCCCCAAATAGAATCCATCACAACAGCACAAATATGCAAAACAGTTGTTGTCTAAAGCACACCTGATGCAACTAATCTAAACTAAAGAGCTTGATTAGTTGCACCAGGTGTGCTTGAACTGGAACACTTGAAATACATGAACTGGCTAGGAGTTTGTTGAGTTTCATGTTTGACTGCATGTTAGGAATATGGCTAAATCAAAAGAATGGTCCACACATTGAAGAGAAGTGATCATTTCCCTTCACAAACTAGGAACAGAATACAAAAAGATAGTGAAGGCACTGCATGTTTCTAGAGACAGCATTGGAAGCATAGTTTGCAACCTGGATGAGGCATAAAAAGTAAGTTATCAATGGTTGCAAACAGATTTCTGAGAAGGCAGGTTGTGAAAAATCCTCAAGTGACTGCAAAAGACCTGCAGCATGACTTGGTGTTGACAGGCACTGAGGTTTCAGTGAGAACAGTAAGGCACATACTAAATGCAGAAGTTTTCCATGCCAGAAGTCACAGATGTACACCACCACTGACCCAAAAGCACAAGAAAAGTCCCCTACATTATGCTCAAAATCATATAAATCAGCCACAAATGTTTTTGGGATTCTGTGGAGTGCTGAAACAAAACTGGATCTTTTTGGCCCAATGGATCTGTGATGTGTCTGGAGAAAGAAGAATGACGCATATGCCGAACACTGCATAGAGGCTTTGCATAGTGCTTTTATATTCTGTAGCAAGGCTAGCTGTCCTTAATCATGTATTTGTTTTTAAAGGTAGCGAAAGTGAGCATTAGTGGGTAAGGATTGCAGTAGTTATACTACCGTATATACTCGAGTATAAGCCGACCCGAATATAAGCCGAGGCCCCTAATTTTACCCCAAAAAATGGGAAAACTTATTGACTCGAGTATAAGACTAGGGTGAGAAATGCAGCAGCTACTGGTAAATTTCTAAATAAAATTAGATCCTAAAAAAAAATATATTAATTGAATATTTATTTACAGTGTGTGTATGAATGCAGTGTGTGTGTATGAATGCAGTGTGAGTGTATGAATGCAGTGTGAGTGTATGAGTGCAGCGTGTGTATGAATGCAGTGTGTATGAATGCAGTGTGTGTGTATGAATGCAGTGTGTGTATGAATGCAGTGTGTGTGTATGAATGCAGTGTGAGTGTATGAATGCAGTGTGAGTGTATGAATGCAGTGTGTGTGTATGAGTGGTGTGTGTGTGTGTGTGTGTGTGTGTGTGTGTGTGTGTGTGTGTGTTGCAGAGCCTTGGTGGGGGGTGGGCAATTTTTTTATTTTTTTATTATTTTAATTTTTTTTATTATTATTTATTATTATTTTTATTTATTTAATTTAATTATTATTATTTTTTTATTATTATTTATTATTTAATATTTTTTTTATTATTATTACTGTCTTTTTTTTTCGTCCCCCCTCCCTGCTTGATACATAGCAGGGAGGGGGGCTCTCCTTCCCTGGTGGTCCAGTGGCATTGGCAGTTCAGTGGGGGGAAGGGGGGGCTGGCAGAGCTGTAACTTACCTGTCCTGCAGCTCCTGTCAGCTCTCTCCTCCTCCGCGCCGTCCATTCAGCTCCCTCTGTCAGCTCACACTGTAAGTCTCGCGAGAGCCGCGGCTCTCGCGAGATTTACACTGGGAGCTGACCGAGGTGCTGAACGGACGGCGCGGAGGAGGAGAGAGCTGACAGGAGCTGCAGGAGAGGTAAGTAAGATCTCTGCAGCCCCCACAGCCCCCTGTCTGTATTATGGCAATGCAAATTGCCATAATACAGACTATTGACTCGAGTATAAGCCGAGTTGGGGTTTTTTAGCACAGAAAATGTGCTAAAAAACTCGGCTTATACTCGAGTATATACGGTATATAGAATAATTGGGACATCAGATTAGAATTTGTTTTACTGTTTCTGAAATATAGACCAGCAAATCATTTGATGATTGTAGTATGGTTGTACTTACCAAAGAGTATACATTTTATTGTCATATATAAGAGAACTGTACAGAGTATTGTAAATGCAAAAATAGAAAAAATACTGAGTGAGGTTGTATTACTACTGATGGGGGATTATTATAATTGTTGTTTTTTGTTGATAATCTTTATTTAGATTTTTTTATGTCAAAGAAACATAAGAATGAAAAGGATAATCTTGATTACACAATATATAGATTCCATTAGCTATGTTGACATAGACAGGTAGCTGTCGACTTACGGTAGACCATGTTCAGGTAAATTTTTACATTTCGTACAGTAAGGTTACAACATAACATAAAGGAATAACGTTTGGCAGTTACAGTCGGCTAATACCTCAATAGTAAGCATTAGTAGGTCCACTCTGCATTGAAAGGTACAAGTATCATTATGTTACAGCTTTACGATGATAAACTTAGTTATAGGCAAGCAGTGAGAGAAAGTAAGCCTGACTAGCAGTCAGGTCATTATTCCCAACCAAAGACCTCTCCCCCACTCGTGTCACTAAATGTTGGTCAGATTTCAGGAGCCCCTTCGTTCTGCCCCCTATTGGTAAATCTATAAGTCTGGTGGTCAGCAAGACTGGAGAGGCAGTGAATATTGATTCTGAGGCATGTAGATGGCAGGAGGAGAAGGAGGTGTATTATAATTAGTATGTAGAATTAATTGTGACAAAAATAATGAGTATGAACAGTATAAATGTGCTCATCTGATTTGCCATCTTGTATATCATATTACTATCAGACAAGCTACATTCCATTGAATACAGAGTTGCATATGTTCATTGTTAAGCTGTGTAAGTACATCTTTGCATACCAGTCCATTGACCAATATAAATGGCCATGTGTCCTTGGACATGCTTGCTATTCTAGATTTGATGGTAGAAAATATAGCTGAAAATGATGGCTGATGGATGGAATTCATGTTTACCTTGTATAGTGTTGCTTGTTAACAAAAAAATGAAGATAGCAATATACATACTATATACAATAAGGAACAAGCCATTTCTGTAAATAACATGTTGTACAACTATGATGAGCATGAAGAGAATAGGAGATAAATGTAATAGATAAACCGTGCCAAGAAAAGTTTTTAAATGAATATATGTTCTTGAATTATTTTTGGCTTTTCCTTTCTGAATCAGCATCTGATTCATACGCTGGGAAGCAGATTTAGCACCTATTAATACACACAGAGATATATCCTACAAAGTTATAACTTTAAGAAATTGTCAAAATTATAAAAATAAAAAAAAGTTTACTATGTGTCACAGGGAATCTGTGACATACATTCTCAGTTTAGAGGGAAAAGATGACTGATATTGCTATGCTGTCTGAAAAATTAGAAAAATTTGATATATACTACTTTATAATTCTGATACATTTAAAAACAAATATATATGTTATTTATTATTATTTACAGTGTATTATTGGGCTTCCCTTGGTGGTTCAGACATATGTATCTTAATTTGTATACCAAAAATGACATACGATGCAATGATTCTAACATGCATTAAACTATAGATCTGTATGCAGTTCCATTTTAAAATACATAATATGAAGGAAAAAGTGGAACATTAATGCAATATATTTAGAAGCTTATGAGCCTCTGGGGATTCATAGTCTATGTACATACCAACTAGGGCATGTATAATAAACAGTAATACCTCTTCAATGGTTTCATAGCTAGTAGGCACATTTATGAATGCATAGTTACACCCAATGGGACATCAAACCATTTTACAAAGCATGGTAAAAAATATATTGATGCACATTCAATGCATATATGACAATACAGGTACATACATATACATGGGATTCATAATTCCAATAGAAATGGTTTTGGGGCACATATTTCAATTATTCAACTACATCAGTTAAAAAGATAAAACATGTATAGAACAATGTATCTGGTACTCAGAGCAAAGGTTATTAGTTATTACAATATGTACAGCTTTGTGACTCTATGAGCTGGTTTGTTATAAAAAAAAAAAAATACAGCCAAAAAAAAAACAACAAAAAACTAATTGCATTATTATATAACAAATGTATAATATATGACAAATCAAACAAATAGAGGCTGCACAACATGTTGCTTTGTGCACAAATAAAGTGCTACCAAAATGTATTGTAGGACAGAATAAACAGACGTTTCGGGTACAACCCTTTTTCAATCCAGGAGGGACATGGTGCATTGAAAAAGGGTTGTACCCAAAACGTTTGTTTATTATTTTGTCCTATTTTGTCAATAAATTTTGGTAGCACTTTATGCACATAGCAACATTTTGCGCAGCCTCTATTTGTTTGATTTGTACTGTGGATTGTCACTGTTTCAGCAGCAGTGAGAGGCTTTGCTGCATTTGTGAGTACTATTTTTGTCTGATGTTTTTTTTGCTATATCTGGATCTTTTTATCCAGTTCCTCATGCCTTGTTTTGTATAATATATGAAAGCTAGGTGGTTTACCTCTCCACCATGTGTATCTTCTTATTTGTTTTAAAAGAAAAGAAATACAAAAATAGTTAAATATATATACCAGAAACAAGATGAAAGGAGATCTCATCTATAAAAGAGGTTAGGAATGCTATTATATGCTATAAAAGTTTCACTTTTATGATCAGTTTAGGAAAATGAATTACACTTATTATTATTATTGCCATTTATATAGCGCCAACAGATTCTGTAGCCATAAGCTTTCCTAAAGAGATGTTTTTTTTTTTTTCATTATTTATTATTTTTCAAAAAATTATCACAATAGACAATAAAAGACTTACATTTAAAAATATAAACAAAAGACAATAGAACAATAAATACATTCTGACAGTTCTAGCACTCTAAGATACCAATTTTTTTATTTATTACCCTTAATTATCACCTTAATTATAAATTAGACGACATACCAAATTTAGTGTCTTCACTTCGACTTGAAAGAACCTTAAGTAGCTATTCACTGTCTATGACAAACCATGTAAACATAAAAACAAACAAACATAAAGTCATACTGTGCTGAGATCTATAAATCCTGACAGATAGTGCCTTACTATAGGGCTTGATATTTTTCCCTTTTCTTTTCCCTTTTCTGCTACTTTCTCTCTTTTCTTCTCCCTTTTTTTTTTTAAAGAAAATTTACGCTATAAATAGCCAAAAGACGGCTTTATATAGAGATGCAAAATATAGAAACATTACAACCTTATGAATATATCAACAGTATTAGCTCTCTAAGATGTAAAATTATTAAGACATTTTTCTAATCTGTCTCTATATTCCAAAGTTATTTGTCATACTAAAATTATCATCTTTGATTCTTCTCAAAACATTTTTTTATTATTATTCACTACATTGTATTTAACAGTAATGTCCAATATACATAATGTGCTAAGATCGAATAATAGATACTAATATTTTCCTTATGTAGGGCTTAATTTTTTTTACCCATTCCTCCCATTGTTCTATTCTAGAATTAGTATAGTTATCTTGTCTCAGGATTCCAATCTCCATTTTGCAATGGTTCAGGACCTGATATTTTATCATATCCCAAGAGGGGGCATCAGATAATTTTCAGTATCTCGCTAATGTTGCTTTAGTCTCCGTTAAGATGTCAATCACTATATCTTTTTTGCTTCTTGAAATTCTTGGCCAACCTAGATGTAGTACAAAAGACCTACAGGTAAAGTCAAGATCTACTTTTATCACCTCTTGACAAAATTTTGCTACTTTATTCCATAGTTGAAAGAGATGGGTTTTAAGGCACTTCTTAAATGATTGAAGACTAGGGGAGAGTCTGATGTTGGTAGGCAGGCTATTCCATAGGAAGGGAGCCACCCGTGAGAAGTCCTGCAAGCATTAGTTAGCCGTATGGGTGCGAGCAGCGGACAGGAGAAGGTCACGGGCAGAGCGGAGAGACCGAGAAGGGGCATACCTATATATCTGTGAAGAGATAAAAGAGGGGCTAGAACTGTTCAGTGCTTTATAGGTTTGGGTTAGCACTTTGAATTGACTCCTATAGGATACAGGAAGCCAATGTACTGACAGAGGGGTGAGGACCGACCAGAGAGGAAAATCAGTCTGGCGGCAGCATTCATTACAGACTGTAGAGGGGCAATATGGTTTTTGGGAAGACCAATTAGGAGAGGGTTACAATAATCCATGCGGGAAATTACTAGAGCACGGACAAGTTCCTTGGTAGCCTATTGCATAAGAAAAGGGCAGATGCGGGCTATGTTTTTAAGATGGAATCTACAGGATTTGGCAACATCCTGGATGTGAGGCTCAAAGGTGAGGCCAGAATCAAGCATGATGCCACGACAGCGAGCTTGCAAGGATGGACTTATGTGGATACCACTAACTTGAAGGGAGAGCGAAAGAGGAGGATCATCCATTACCAGGAGGAAACACTCCGTGCAGTACAGCCACTACAGCATTCCCCACATTGTAAGTAACAAAACCATTTTAGAGCAGTTTGACTTATAACTTGAGGTCTGACGGACACTGCTTCCTGCCTTCACTACATCTCACAGAGAGCTGGAAGCTGTCTGTCTGAGCTGAATCTTAATATACAGGGTTTAGCTCATTGGCTGAGAGCAATAAGCTGACATTCTCAGAAAAGCTATTAGCTCAGGAAAGCTATTGGAAGCTCCCAAGCAGCAGCTTCAATTTTATTGGCTTATTTAGTGGAAACTAGGATCAGTGCCTGGTGGACCCTAGGTAAGAACTCAACGCTAAGGCATTCCAGGTACCATAACTACTACAACATTCTATAATGATTTTGGTGCTTGGAATGTTCCCTTAACAGACATATAAATGAATGTGTTTTACTTTGTTTTTCCAGAATTAGATGAAATAAAAGTGGAATTAAAAAAAATAAATTGCTAAAGACTGGAACAATTATCATGTCTAAATAAATTCAGACTCGTAATTGCAGTGGCCCATTATGTCAATGTCTCTATGTTTCAGTAAGGTTGTTCATTAGTCACTGTGCCGTGTAAAGATCAAACAATATAATCTGATTCATTTCAAATTAGATATGAAGTACCCATGCTTATTTTGGGCTATATTATACATTCATTCACAGGTATATCACTGATAATTCCTTTTGGCCATGGTCATAGTAATCTTAACATTCTTTAAAGGAGTGAAAAAAAAGCTTCAATGTCACATATTTCACTTCAAATACATGAAAATAGGTTTGATATGAAAAGGAACACTAGCAATTACAACTAGAAATGAATGTAATCGAGGGTGGAGCATAACTGCTAAAGCGGACATTCGCATGGCCTCCGAACTCCGTGATAACAGAGGACAAATACCAGATAATCCTACTATCCCATGCTCGGGTAAACCCCAGGGTGACTTCAGTACTGACCTTATGGGCCTAAAGACGAAAAAACAAAAACCGGACAGACCCAGGCAGGGTATGAGCATTGGCAATTTGTGGTGGCAGGCCCATGGCACACAGGAACACAAGATGGCGTCTCTCCATGGTGGATGCTCAGACTTCTCTGACGGGACATCAGATAAAGCGGAGGGGGAACTCACACCAGTGTTACTACCAACGGCCCGCACAAAACCTATACCACTGGTGTCCGATGCCGCACCGTTGACTCTGGTGGCTATCAAGGAGCTCATGGCAGACCTCCATAAGAAAATTACGGCAGATGTGGCCATGATACGCGTGTACCTGTGGGGTCTGACAAGCCTCCTTGGATTGGTGGAAGACACTTTCGCTTAACCACTCAAAACAACTAACAGAGCTGCAGCAGGCAGTCAGAGAGATGCAGGAACAAAACCTAACTTATGGAAACAGGTTCGATGCCCAGGAGGACAAGAGAAGATGAAAGAACTTGAAAATCAGAGGGCTCGCTGAGAGTCAGTGGCATACACACGATCCATGGGACCCCGGTGCGAAAATTGATCCGTGGGCGGTATGTATAATAACCATCCATTACCTGCAAGAAGCCACAAAGAACCTACAAACTCTGGGCCTCCCTTCTGACTCGCTTGGTACATCTATTCAGGCTACGGAACGAACAAGCTCTCATGGCTGGGACCCTGTGGCCACACGCGAATTTGTGCCTAGACCAACCACCTCGGACTCCTATGCCATAGCCACAACTTGAAGCTCTGCTGGACTTACCTGAATGTTACCCAGTGACCGGTTTTATTGTTATACTTTTGGTAGCCTCTCCTCAAGTTCTCAATTTAATGACATAACATACCATGACAATGCCTGATGGTCTGTTGCCCCCCTCAACGCCTCAGGGTAAATCAGGCAAACACTGAGACAGCTATATGATCAGCACGGTGAGATTAGCTCCAAACCTCTCAGGTATAAGGGATCTTCCATAATAATTGAGCTTGCCTTCAAACTCACCGACAGGCCCATTCTCTTTTCTTTCTCAATTTTTACCTTTCTAGTTTTCCTTTTGTTCACACATCAGTTAAGATACACATACGCAGAAATAACCCAGTGCAATTAGGATAGCCTACTGCTGACAACTCAACCCGTGACTTCTTTGCTATAGTAAGCCACTTTCATACATATATGCAATGTCCTTGCACTAAAGGTGCACTTAACGAGCCTTGGAATTAGCTGACAGATTGCATCCCAAAGCGCATGTTTAAAGCAGTTGAGTTTTGTTTTACTTTTTCTTGTTATTCTATTCTTTGTTTCTCCTTATTGGTTCACGGGAATGTGACATACTGGTAGTCTTCATAGCCCTACTAATTAATATTGCAAAGCTTTTATGTGGCACCATTCATACTATGATATGCTAATACTCTGTGATATTCTCAAAATTTTTCTCTTGTTACCAAAACAAAAAAGTGCAAACTATCATGACTACTCCTATCTACACTGTTCTAACCTCACATGTTATATGTCATCACTGAGGCATGTATTTAAACCTGCACTTCAAAAATAAAAAATTATAAAGAAAAAAAAAGAAATTATGTCATCTATTTAGGGATATGTGACAGACAGGCAACAGAATGTGTAAAACACAGACCTCTATAAGACAATTGGACAGACTATCTATATACATTTTCCATTTTGTAAGGGATAAAGTCTGGAATAATCTATATACATTTTCCATTCTGTAAGGGATAAAGTCTGGAATAATCTATTTACATCTATTTAGGGATGCATAATGGTGAACTGTAAAATACAGAAAAATGGGATACAGCTCAATATCTAGAAAGAGAAGAATAACAAATAATAGTGCAACACTGTAAGCTAATGAAAACAGTGCCCCCACTTAATGTGGAACTCACAGACTTAAAGTTGCCTTACCCATAGGGAGGTCGGGATCCTCTATCGTCCGATGGCCCTCCAGATTGAAATCAGGAACCAGGTAGGTTGAAGAAAACTGGTTTATTGGCTCTACAAAATAAGATAAAATATATCAAAATGTATAAAAACAATAAATGATCTCTGGTCCTACTCGTTTTGTTTCCATGGAGACTTCCTCAGGAACCAATTACAATACAACTACAATGATATGACAATCAATCACTAACAATAAAATGTCCTACCCACTACCCTTCCCCATTGCTTTAAATAGGGCTGTTCCGGATTTCCTCCGCTGTGTTCTTGCTCTCTCAGCCAATCGACTGTCTCTCTCCATCTCCTCGCAGCTGTTCGCAATCTTGTGCTTGTATTTGGCGCCATACAATCTCGTGTGCGTGTGTCATTTCCCGCTTGCGTTCCACTATTAATTTTCATGCGTTCCAAATCCTTCCAAATCCTTGGATTTATTGTTCATACTATTCCAATACTATCCCAATACACAGAATCCGATATATCTCGCAGTCTAATAGAGAATGTAAAATGTCTTGGTTTTCTGTTGGTATTTTTACATGTGAACTTCAATTAAGGTAAGGTTAGTATATTGGGAAATTAAGTGCAATCTTTTTTAATCTTTATTCTACAGACAATATGTAAAACCATTCCGCTCCAGTATCTGCAATTTGTGGATCCAAAATGTTTCATGTTAAGACAAAGTTTTTAATCTGTTTTCTCCTCTCCATTGACAATTGATTCTTTCAATTCTTAAACATGTCAAGTTCTTAAGATTAAACATGGGGCAGGAATTGCAGTGCACCGGTACCGAATGGGACACTATTTTTTTCTTAATATTGTTGGCATGTTCCAACAGTCTCACTTTAAACCACCTCTTTGTGTGCTCTACATATTGCTTGCCGCACAGACAGTGCAGTAGATACACGACAAAGTCCGTGTGGCAATCAATCCCTGATTTAATGGGAAATTCCTCTCCTGTTATGTTGCTTTTAACCCCTTAAGGACCAAACTTCTGGAATAAAAGGGAATCATGACATGTCACACATGTCATGTGTCCTTAAGGGGTTAAATGAAGTTGTTTTTATTACTTTCATTGTTTGACAGGCTTTGCATCTTCCACATCCTTTTGATCCTGGATTTTAAAGATCTCTACATTTGTTAGTGATTTTTATACCTTTTTCATAACTGGGTGCTAGAAGATTTTTTAGATTGTAACTTTTTTTTAATAAATTATTTAGTTTTTTTTTTTGGCAATATTGCACCCAATACCGGGTCCTGCAAGAGGATGGGCCAATGCTTGGCTTAACCACGTTTGATTTTCCAGTGCTCTTTGTGATACCTAGTTACAAACAGGCCCGGACTGGCCATCGGGCACACCGGGCAAATGCAGGGCAGGCACTATCCGAGCGCCGGCCCCGCTGTTTTCAATGATGGGCCGGTGGGGAGATCAAGGATCTCCCTCACCGGCCCACATACAGTATATTCCGGCCGCCAGCAGGGAGAGAGGGAGGGAGGGAGCCAGGAGAGGACCCGGCGGAGCTCTATCTTGCAGCTCCCCTGGGTTCCTCTCACGAGATCCGGTGCGTTGCCATGGCAACGACCGGATCTCGCGAGAGTGAACTCTAGCCCGCAGGCTAGAGTTCACTCACCCACTGGACCACCAGGGATGGTGTCACCGTGCCGGTCCCCCCCTCCCAGATACCACCATGCCGGTCCCCCCCCTCCCAGGCTAAAAGGTAAGAAGGGAGGGGGGGGACATAATGCCTACTTGTTTTTTGTTTTTATCTACCCCCCAAACACACACAGCACTCTCACACCCATCATCCACAGCACTCTCACACACAGCACTCTAACATACACATCACACACAGCACTCTCACACCCATCATCCACAGCACTCACACACACAGCACTCTAACATACACATCACATACAGCACTCTCACACCCATCATCCACAGCACTCTCACACACAGCACTCTAACATACACATCACACACACCACTCTCACACCCATCATCCACAGCACTCTCACACACAGCACTCTAACATACACATCACACACAGCACTCTCACACCCATCATCCACAGCACTCACACACACAGCACTCTAACATACACATCACATACAGCACTCTCACACACAGCACTCTAACATACACATCACACACAGCACTCTCACACCCATCATCCACAGCACTCTCACACACATCACTCTAACATACACATCACACACAGCACTCTCACACCCATCATCCGCAGCACTCTAACATACACATCGCACACAGCACTCTAACATACACATCATCCACAGCACTCTCACACACAGCACTCTAACATACACATCACACACAGCACTCTCACACACAGCACTCTAACATACACATCACACACAGCACTCTCACACGCAGCACTCTCACACGCAGCACTCTCACACACGCAGCACTCTCACACACACAGCACTCTCACACACACAGCACTCTCACACACACAGCACTCTCACACACACAGCACACACAGCACTCTCACACACACACATCACACACAGCACTCTCACACACATCACACACAGCACCCACACACACGAATCACCCACAGCACCCTCACAGAAATCAATCACACACAGCACCCTCACAGAAATCAATCACACACAGCACCCTCACACTCAGCGCCCTCACACACATCACACCTCACATACACATACTGCACCCCTCACATACACACAGAACCCCCCCCGACACATTGCACCACACACATACACAATACTTCCAAACATATTTATATATATATATATATATATATATATATATATATATATATATATAATATTCACACACACACACACACACTATAGCCTGTATGCACACTCTTGCTACATCCTCTATACCAGTGATGGCGAACCTATGGCACGCGTGCCACAGGTGGCACTCCAGGCCCTTTCTGTGGGCACGCGGCCATAGGTTCGCCAATAATGCAGAGTAGGCACCTGCCTGCCCGAAACGGCAGGCGCCTACTCTGCTTCCGGGTCGGGAGGCAGCATCGCGCGGGAGGACAGGGGAGCTGCTGCAAAGATCCGTCTCCCTGCCTCCCGACCCGGAAGACTGCTTGCCACCACCGGACCACCAGGGATGGCTGTGCCCCCCCCCCTTCCTTCATTAGAGGTAAGAAGGAGGAAGGGGGGGACTGATTTAATAAAAAATTAAAAAAAGTATATTAAAACACCTTTAGCCCTACCCCCCCACACAGCAACCCTACCCCCCCCCCACACAGCACCCCTACCCCCCCACACACAGCACCCCTACCCCCCCACAGAGTACCCTTACCCCCCACACACACAGTACCCCTACCCCCCACACAGCACCCCTACCCCCCACAGAGTACCCCTACCCCCCCACAGAGTACCCCTACCCCCCACAGAGTACCCCTACCCCCCCACACAGAGTACCCCTACCCCCCCACACACAGCACCCCTACCCTCCCACACAGCACCCCTACCCCCCACACAGCACCCCTACCACCCACACAGCACCCCTACCCCCCCACACAGCACCCCTACCCCCCACACACAGCACCCCTACCCCACACACAGCACCCCTACCCCCCACACACAGCACCCCTACCCCACACACAGCACCCCTACCCCACACACAGCACCCCTGCACCCCTACCCCCCACACACAGTACCCCTACCCCCCACAGCACCCCTACCCCCTACAGCACCCTTAACCACCAACAGCACCGCTACCCCCCATAGCACCCCTACCCCCCCACACAGCACCCCTACCCCCCACAGCACCCTACCCCCCACACACAGCACCCCTACCCCCCCCCCCACACACACCACCCCTCACACACACACACACCACCCCTCATACACACCCTTCACACACCCCTCACCCCTCATACACACACACAGCACCCCTCACACACACACAGCACACACAGAAACCCTCAGACACACACAGCACCCCACACACAGCACCCCTCAATGCCCCTTAAACTACACCCCTCAATGCAGTATGTGTGTGTATTCAGCAGTCTGTGTGTGTGTGTATTCAGCAGTCTGTGTGTGTGTGTGTATTCAGCAGTCTGTGTGTGTGTGTGTGTGTGTATTCAGCAGTCTGTGTGTGTGTGTGTATTCAGCAGTCTGTGTGTGTGTATTCAGCGGACTGTGTGTGTGTATTCAGCGGACTGTGTGTGTGTATTCAGCGGACTGTGTGTGTGTATTCATCGGACTGTGTGTATGTACTCAGCGGACTGTGTGTATGTATTCAGCAGTCTGTGTGTATGTACTCAGCAGTCTGTGTGTGTGTACTCAGCAGTCTGTGTGTGTGTACTCAGCAGTCTGTGTGTGTGTACTCAGCAGTCTGTGTGTGTGTACTCAGCAGTCTGTCTGTATGTGTATTCAGCAGACTGTGTGTGTGTATTCAGCAGTCTTGTGTGTGTATATTCAGCAGACTGTGTGTATGTATTCAGCAGTCTCTGTGTGTATGAATTGCATTTGTTGGAGATATAAATAGATAAAATTAAGCTTATATTTATTAGTATCATCTTTTAAAATTTGTATTATTGAACTCTCTGCTGTTGTGTTCTTTTAAAACAAAAGTTGTTAATTAGTTCAGACAACAGTATGTTTTTTCTAAACTTAAACCTCAGTATTGAGGTTTTATTGCCGTGTTGGCACTTTAAGGAAAAAAAAGTTGGCATGTATTGCGGTTTGGGCACTCGGGCTCAAAAAGGTTCGCCATCACTGCTCTATACACACATTCTCTTCAGCCCCTAGCCACATATGCATTACATTACTGTCAGGGTTTCTTTGCTGTTTTAAACAGCAACCCTTTCTGTTTCAGTGATTGAGTTTTCAGCTGCAATTACTATGAGCTGCTTCTGCTTGTTGCCACGGTTACTCACCTGTGAGTAGTAATCAACCCTGCTGCTAATCAGTTCTGCCTATTTAAGCAGCTAAGCCCAGAACCTCCTTGCCCTTGCGTGGTTTCCTGTTTCCCAGAAGTCTCCTTGTTCCTGTGTTTCCTGTTTGCTCCTGGTTCCTGACTCCGGCCTTGTTCCTGACTCCGCTGCTCTCCGTGCTCCTGATCCTGGCTTGTCTGACTACCCGCTCTGGTGACTGACCCCTGCTTGATTTCTGGACTTTGCTTTTGTTATTTATTTGTTATTTATTAATAAAGGTGTGTTTGCATCTACTTCTGTCTCTGTCTGGTTCCTGGTCCCTGACAATTACACCACAAACACAACACGACTAAAACCGACCTTATAACACAATACCACACCACAATCAGCTCACTCTGCACACACACAATGGCAGGCTCCAAAAACATGCACAATACTCTTTCCTGGCATTTTTGTCTCCTGGTATCCATTTATAGAGACACCAGAGACAAGTTGCAAGGAAACACAGTGCAAGCATGTTATAAAATTTGCTTGCGCTGTGCAGAACAAATACAGGGCTTTTTTCTCGTGCTAGAGCTCTTCAGCAGAGCTCTGCACATGGTCTGCCCTGGAAGAGCATTGAACCAACATGCTCACTTTGAGAGGGGGCGTGTTTGTCATTAATGATGACAAAACACACTCTCTCTGCCCCGCCCCCTTCTTAGTGGGCCGCTATGATAAAAAAATGCCCGGGCCGAATTTTTTTCCCAGTCCGGCCCTGGTTACAAAGCTTTGTTGGAAATTGGTATTCTGAGTAGTAATAGATCTATACATAAGTAGCTAATTTATTTCTTTATTTCTAGACAACTTGATCTCTTTTTCTATAGGGTTTCTTTTGTAGTCTTTGTGTAAGAGTTTTTCCTTAATATGGTTAGCCTGCAATTCATAATCCTGAGCATCCGAGCAGTTTCGTCTCACTCTTGTGAATTGGCTTCTCGCTATTCCCCTCCTGGTTGGTAATGGCAACTTCTCCGATGTACGTAGATGTTGCCATCTGTTGACTTAGAGAAACAGCGAGATTTGGTCCCTGAGGAAGTTTCCACGGAAACAAAATGCGTAGGACCGGAGATCTTTTATTGTTTTTATATATTTTTATATATTTTATTATTTTGGAACGCCAATAAACCAGTTTTCTTCAACCTACCTTGTTCCTGATTTCAATCCGGAGGGCCATCGGCTGATAGACGATCCCGACCTCCCTATGAGGAAGGCAACATTAAGGTGGTGTTGTAGAATTATTAACCCCTTATAACTTATATCCATTATTAGGCCCCTTATAAACTATATAATCCTTACTGGGCCCCTTTAATACTATATTCTCATATTCAGCTCTCATGCCTCGTAGTTTAAACTTTACAAGATTCCTTTGTTCGTAGAAACAGCATGTCAGCAGAAAATGCTAGAATCTTCTGATTCAAAGAACACACTGTAGCAGATAGTATTGATAGAGTGTATAATTGCCAAAGAGGCCTTGAGAATACTGAGGATACTAACCTTGAAAGACTAAAGGTACCAGCTACTCTTTATGGATAGCTGCCAAAATGCCCCCTCCCATCGAAAGAACTCCTCGTGCTAGCAAGATGGCGCTGAAATCTGGAGGAGAACTTTATGACGTCAGTTATGATGTAAGACGTAACACCCAACAGGGAGGGCATTTAACTAACCACTTCTTCTCTTAGCCAATTGACAATGTTTCCTCACTTCTTATCTGATATTCAATGATGATGTCATTTTGCATTTAAAAAGGCCTGCACAACTGTTTTCCAACCAGATTGCATTAAAATTTCTGAAGTGCTTTTAACCTGAACTCCATGTGTCAGTGTGAGCTTACTTCTGCGTATACGCAATTTAATCATCTCAGATTTGGACAGGAACAGATAGACATTTAAACATATTTGTTTATTTCTAAATTAATCTACATCAATTTGGCACATTAAGGTGGTATACTATTTGGAGTCTGTGAGTTCCACATTAAGTGGGGCACTGTTTTCATTAGCTCACAGTGTTGCACTATTATTTGTTATTTTTCCGTTTCTATATATCCAGCTGTATCCCATTTTTCGGTATTTTACTCTGTCTGTAAAAGGTCACCAACAGGGAAGGGACATTGGGAAGTTGTCTATATAAGCTAAGTAGCTTTATTCTTATATTACACGTTTGAATTAAGTGGATATATTCACTATTTTCCCATAATGGTGAACAGTGCATTCAATAGATCCCATCAAGGGGTTCTGGAGAGATTATAAAAATAGGCCCCTCATACATACCTCACTACTATGTATCTTTCATGTTACATTCTTTGTAGTATAAAGGTTTGTGGTAGCATAAGATGAAGTGTTAGTGTAATTAGAAGTGCAAGTATAATTGTTAGGGTTGCACTTGGACATACATTTCCTAGTCTGCCTCAAAATTAGCGAGAGTTACATATTTAGACTGCAGCTGCCAACATGAATTCAGCTTGGAAATTAAAATGGAAGCAGCTGCATATAGCATCTGCTATCTGTAAGCATAAACTCTCAGTTACTGTGGGGAGAGATAGAAAGATAGATAGATAGATAGATAGATAGACAGACAGATAGATAGATAGACAGATAGACAGACAGAGAAAGTTAGAGAGAGAGAGAGAGAAACACAGACAGACACAGAGAGAGAAATACAGACAGACAGAAAGAGATATAGATAGATAGATAGATAGATAGATAGATAGATAGATAGATAGATAGATAGATAGATAGATAGAAAGATAGATAACTAGATAGACAGACAGACACATTGTTTCAGTGAGCACATCATAAATCATACAGATCATACAATATTGTACTTTTTGCAGTTATCACCATTCAGTCATTTTCTTGAAGCTGCTATACTGAGATCTAAAGAGACAGAGACTTTATCCCTGACTCAAACCCAAGCCTGGAACATAACCCTAATTTTAACCATAATTAAAAAAAATAATGTAATATAAAAGATACGTAAGCTCTGTTGACATTCGTAAGGTGTTCTCCATAATTTCTTAAATGCATATTTTCCTTACAGTATGTATTCTCTCTCTACATTTGTAAAATACCTCGCACATGTTCTTTCGTCTACATTCCTCTATTATGCTTCTCATATTAGCATTTCACTTTATTATTTTGATATGATCTAAAGAAAAACTTTTCACAATCTCAGCATTTGCGTGTTTTTGCAAAATACTTAAAACTCCTAAAAATTAAATGAGATGCATTTCCATTAAATAGTTTAAACATAATTTACTGACATTCATAATAACACAAAAACTGTCAAATCTTCAATTTTCTATATTCTAATAAATATCAAAGCAGACCAGCACTGCTGACATTGACAAATTGCTGATGAGACTTTCTTCATTAGACAGGCTGCTAATGTTTATTTAAATGCAATTTTCTGTTGCATTATTGATTAGCTGGTACAAAATTATCTTACAAGAAGCATGTGTACCAAGTAGATTTCAAGTTTACAAATTTGTCTGGGGATGACTTGTAGGTTGGGTGAGGCCTCGGGCCATGAAGGTTTTAATCTTTCTAGGAAAATAGGAAAGATTTCAATGGAACAAAAATGAAAAAAAAAATGATGTATTTTCTTCTCGTGACATAATAGTTAATGAAGCAACTACTATAGTTATACTTTTTTTAAACTCAATTGAACATGTATGAGCCATTTTAGCAATTTAGTTAAAATTATTTGTCCTGCATATACTTCAAAGCAATGGGTAAGGCATCAGTTAACATGAGAAATTAAATGATATTGTAAATGCTGTTTTGCAGCATCAATTTATATTTGTATATTCTTGTTGTCCTAGCAACTGAGTTGCAGAACTGTCTGCTAAGTCATACTGTACTTCCAACAACTAGCACCCTATAGAGGAAGTTAGCAAACTGAAATGAGGATTATCACCCATATTAATCATATTCAAGGATTGACAATGTTTAAGTCAATTACCAGGACCCCGTGTCTGAGTGCTTTTTTTTTGTAATAAAGAAACCAATTAACTTTTTAAAACTGACTTGAAGATGCTATTGTTCACATACGAGAATGCAGGTTCATATAGCATAACAGCAGGAAAATGGCATATTTGATAGCACATAAGTTAAAGAAGAAGGAAGACCACAAGAGAGAATTAAGATGGTCTTCAAGATCTAAAGCCAGATAAATGTCTGTGGTGATCAGTCCAGCCCATATCTTGTCATGTCACAGCTACCTGCCTTTTAGCGATCTCTTTTTGGAAGACTATCTACAGGTGGCAGATTATATATTCAGTTTATCATGTTACTGTAACAATTTGCACGGACAAAATTTGCACTATGCTGTGCGCAATAGTCATCAGAACAATGACAGCTTAAAAAAGTTGTTCTGATGAGTATAGTATGTCTCTTAAGGATTTTGCTATAAACACTGTCTTTACAGAGAAAAGGCAGTCTGTACATTGCTCTAGGGACATCTCTAATGGCAGTCATTCAGATGGCTTCTAGAGGTGCTTTCTTGGTCAGTGTCTACACGCTCTGCATATGTCAATGCATCTCTATGAGGAGATGCTGATTGGCCTGCTGGGCATTTGGCTCCACCTCACCCCAGCTCCTTGGCTGAGATAATCAGAACTGACAATCTCAGCCAGTCCAATGCTTTCCCTGGGAGCAGGTCCAGTGCTGGCAGGCGCCCACAGCACTGGAAAAAAGCTAAGTTTTCTAGTTATTTAAGGGGGCCAATTGAGGGTCTGGGGGCTAACATGTGTTTTTAACGCTATAGCGTCAGGAATACATGTTTGTGTTCCTGACCCTATGGTGTTCCTTTAACCACTTAAGGACACATGACATGTGTGACATGTCATGATTCCATTTTATTCCAGAAGTTTGGGGTTAAAGGAAATGTCATCATGGCACATTGACTCAATGTTTAGCAGAACAGTACCTGTTGGGTATTGTCAGGTTATATTTTGTTGTTGCTAAATATTAGTAGACATTTAGAAATTGAAATACAGAGCATGTTCAAATACAAATAGTTATGCCAGTTTTGAGGTATTGTATTGTTGGCCTTTGTATCTGGTTGTGAGCAAGCTTTACAAAATTTGAAAACACATAGCATGTTTATGTTAAGAGTTTTGGGTTTCGGATCATGTACTCTTAATGTGGTGTGATTTCTTAATACTCGTGTTTGGTCAGAACTGCAATAAAGAATATCCACCTTCATGAAAGTTCTTGTTAGAAAGGGGCCAGGAATTATTTTCTAATCCAAAGGTTTTATTTTAATTTGATTTCCTTTTTTTATGTTTATATTTGGTTAGTACTGCTATTGTACTTTGCGATCAAACAAAACAAGCTAAGGATTAACCAGTGTGTTTTCTATTTCAATAACCGAAGGTGCTCAAATATCCCAGAAGCGCAAAAAAAACACCTTTTTTTTCCTACAATTAAGTGCATTTTTCAATTGTATGTCCTTTTCTGAAAGTTGGCGATACATTAAAGCTTAACACACATCTTGATAATGCTGATGATCACACTAGAAGAAGACCTGTGATGAGATACAATATGAGCAGAGAGAGAAAATAATCCCATTTATATATTTTCTAAAAAGGAGAAAGATCAAAATCATGATTCATCACCAATGTTTCAAACAATTCAGTTCTTTGATTCAATATCCCTCTTTATGCTTTAATAGTCTTCTTTTTTATTCTCAATTTAGGAAGGTGGCATTTGCGCTGAAAGTTGACTCAAGTTGTGATGAAACTGAGCAAGATATCCAATGCCTAATTGTTTAACTATGCTTTGAAACTATGTCCATAACAGCTCCTTTGTCTTTCTTATGTATCCCAAGCCACACTGGCCTTTCAGCATATAATATGCAGAAACTTAATTGTGATAACCTCTAATGCTGTAACAAACAAGTCAAAGGGATCATCAAAACTGATCCTTTATTAGCACAATTTTACGAAATCCAACCCAAAGCATTGAAAAGGTTTGTTTTTTAAAATTATTTATTTTTGAAAAGACATCAGACATCATCAAAAGCATGATGGAAACAATTCTTATATATAGATGTCAAAATTTTCACTAAAACCCTCTCTGTGCGATAAGTGTCATCTCTGATTTTTGTATGTACATTTCTTATTGTAATACTTTTGTGCTTTCTTAAATAAAGAATGTTTTTTAAAAAAATGACCATAAAAAAACAAGATGAAAAGTCCTTTTTATTATTAATTTTGGTATTTATAAAGATCCAACTAATTCAGCAGCGCTTTACAATATTATTAAAGGGGTGACATTTACAATACATGAGACAATTACACAGTGACACAGTAATATTAGGTAGATGAGGACCCTGCTCAAATTAGCTTACAGTCTAGATGAGGTGGGGTACAAATACACAACAGGGCAGCGTGGGTGACAGCCACCAAACAAGGTGGAAAAGTAACCGAGCTGGAGGCGAGAATGGAGTATGGCTCTTTAAGAGAGCAAGAGACAGACTTGACTTGGTTAAGTATAGGTAAGTTACTCTCGGAGTCTATAAGCATTTCTGAACAGATGTGTTTTGAGGGACTTCTTAAACAATCTAGAGAGATTCAGATGGGATAGGCAGGCTGTTCCAAAAGAAGGGAGCCACCCGCGAAAAGTCCTGCAAGCGCGAGTTAGCAGTAAGGGTGCAAACAGCGGACAGGAGAAGATCACCGGCAGAGCAGAGAGACCGAGAAGGGGCGTATATATGAATCAGTCACCAAAACAACTTTAGCTTAATGAAGCAGTTTTGGTGTATAGAACATGCCCCTGCAGCCTCACTGCTCAATTCTCTGCCATTTAGGAGTTAAATAACTTTGTTTATGAAACACTTCCTGTAAAGATTCACCTAAAGTTTATCCTTTCTTTATTGCAAGTTCTGTTTAATTTAGATTTTCTTATCCCCTGCTATGTTAATAGCTTGCTAGACCCTGCAAGAGTCTCCTGTACGTGATTAAAGTTCAATTTACAGAGCAAGATATACAATTGTTTAAGGTAAATTACATCTGATTGAAAGTGAAACCAGTTTTTTTTTCATGCAGGCTGTGTCAATCATAGCCAGGGGAGGTGTGGCTAGGGCTGCATAAACAGAAACAACGTGATCTAACTCCTAAATGGCAGTGAATTGAGCAGTAAAACCTGAGAAGCATGATCTATACACTAAAACTGCTTCATTAAGCTAAAGTTGTTTAGGTGACTATAGTGTTCCTTTAAATCCAACACTACATACAAACACACCTCTGCACGCAAATGCAAACATTACATTACAAACATTACATTACAAACACATTCCTGTATTAAAACACTAAAATACAAACACCAACTCTACACACAGAAACACACCTGCTCTTAAGTACCACAATCTGCTTACTAGCTGTAGAAATTAGTGTGTATATAACAAAAAAAACAAAATTCCCCCCCCCCCAAAAAAAAAAACATTACACTCTGCTAATTGAAAAGGTTTATTCAAAGGCGCATAATTTTTTTTGGATCCACGATCCTGATAAACTATGTCAAAGGGTTCCACGGGAATAATTAATTGAAACCCCTGCGCTATAGGGATCCCTGCCAAAGGTGCATTGTCAGCATCGGTACCCGCATCAGGCATCTTTTCTTTCAGGAGACTACTGATGTATCTTTACTGACAGGATAGGATGTGGCAATTGTTACATTGTAATTTTGCTATTTTGACCATTTGTGCTCCTAAGTTTCTTTAAGGCATTAGTTCTCATCACCAGGCAAGACTGCATCATTTACTTTAACGGGAAATATCAATCCTTTCTCGTTTAGCTTTATAATTTGTAAGAGTTATACTCAAGACAGGCATTGCTCTTTGTCTTTGGTATCAGACAGCAGACCGTTCTATCCCGCAGCATCTGTTTTATCTATATTGATATTTATATATATATATTCAATCAAATTAGTGTATTACTCGATTTAAAAAAATCTCAAACTGGCCGCATGCAGAGTGAGCTCTGACAAAGAATCAATGAAATTACCCTAAAATCTGTATTTTCAGAGCTAACAAATGGAAATCCATGAGCTGGAGTTAGCCTACAAGCAACCCTGCTTCAGCCTAAAGATTTAGAGATGTCCGACAAGCAGTTTGAGCACGCAACGCTACTGAGGAGTACCTTGAGGTGAGAGCCTGGAAGAAGCGGCCATTCTCCCTGTTACCTCTCCGACTTGAATAAGCTGACAAAGTATGGGACCCCATTCCCGCCCTCCCCCCCCCCCCCGCTAGGTGGGGGTTATCCTGACCCCATCACCTCACCCACGCTTCCCGGTCGATGGTGGATCTGTGGCCAGACACAAGCACATGCCGTGGCATTAAGCCTGCCCTCTCAGCTGACCCAAGATGGCGGACGCTGGGCACTTCACCGCACAGAGAGGCCAGACAGAGCTGACCCTAACGAAAATCGACTTACTCTTTAAAGCATTCTGGCGAAAGCTCAAGAAGAGGCAAAGAGGAGAAACTCTAAAATACCACGCACCTCCCACAGCTCAGTGGTCCCTGCCGAGGCCTCCAAGGTGGAACGGTAAAACACCTAGGCGTCAGAGGAGGAGACCACCCAAGCGACAAGCTGCAGCATGTATTCCTGCTCGCAGAGCCCCCCCACAGAGACTCTCCACAGCCCCACCAGGCCACGCATGGCCTCAGCTACAAAGCCGATCGGGGTCACCTGAAATCACCTGGACCTCGCCCAAAAGCTACATGGAAAGAGCGTGACAGGCGAGGACAATTGGTGGCGGAGGGACATGGAACCCGAGGAAGTTCTGGCCACCTTGCATACCCCATCCTTGGTCTGGATAGAGACTGTCTGCAGTGGCCCGAGCAACCCAGCGACAAATATGCCCCCAGTCTCCCAAGTGCTGGCATCAGTTAAAAAACAGATGACTATGGAGGCAGCACACCGGATCACATCCTGGGACTCTCTCATGTCCAGCTGATGCCATTGTGCCATATACAACAAACCCAGCTGTTCCAAGCTTGCTTAGAAATACTACTTATGCTCTGCCTAATGTATTGTTTATGCCTTTCTATAGTTTGTTCTTAAAGGACCACTCTAGTGCCAGGAAAGCATACTCGTTTTCCTGGCACTAGAGTGCCCTGGGGGTGCCCCCACCCTCAGGGACCCCCTCCCACCCGGCTCTGGAAAGGGGAAAGGGGTTAAATCTTACCTTTTTCCAGCGCTGGGCGGAGAGCTCTCCTCCTGCTCTCCTCCTCCGATCCGCCTCTTCTCCTCCCCGTCGGCTGAATGCGCACGCGCGGCAAGAGCTGCGCGCGCATTCAGCCGGTCACATAGGAAAGCATTCATAATGCTTTCCTATGGACGCTTGCGTGCTCTCACTGTGATTTTCACAGTGAGAATCACGCAAGCGCCTCTAGCGGCTGTCAATGAGACAGCCACTAGAGGAAAAAGGGGAAGGCTTAACTAATTGATAAACATAGCAGTTTCTCTGAAACTGCTATGTTTATAAAACAATTAGTTAACCCTAGCTGGACCTGGCACCCAGACCACTTCATTAAGCTGAAGTGGTCTGGGTGCCTAGAGTGGTCCTTTAAGTCGTATACTTTACATGTAGAAGCAAGGACTGTCTGTTGTGCATCCAGAGGTTTTTATTTATCTTCCAATTGCACTAATATACCTTTACTCATGGGCATGGAGCCCTTCACCTAATCTAAGTTATGCAGCCAGTGCCTATGCATTAATCCCTAGCTTGTTAACACTCTATGACCCAGCACTAGCACTGTGTCTCTCTAGCTTGACTACTTAACATAAAATGTGCAGAATAAGCTCTACTGTTTAGCTTTCTTGCTATATGTATACAATTGTTCTTGTTGATTAACAGTATGCAATGTCGTTTTGTACCATATGCAAAACCAAATAAAGAATAAAAAAAAATAAAAAAAATCTCATGAGTGTTATACTGTTATTGACTATGCAAGAAACTAAAAACGTTAGACTAAAATGGACATCATTAAAAACAAATGGCTTTTCCAGTTTAAATATATTCTCCATTTTATTCTTTTGCAGTTCATTTTCAATGCAATAGTTGCGTAATCAATGAATGATGCTAAATTCTTAAATTCTTGCTATGCAGGTATCTCTATCAATGCCCACTACAGATTGTGTTAATATTGTGAATGAGCATGCTTTTGTTCTTGCAGATATAAATATATTATATAAACTATGGTCCACCATTATATAGGTATTAACCTTGCCACCAAGCCTTCTCAGGTCAAAATGTATACTCATTGAAGCTTCTATGCAGAGGTTGTCCACCAGAAATGGCTTATGCATAGAAGGCTATAGTTCCTACCTTTGCTTTGTCTGTCTTTGCTACCTATCAGTTCTTGATTCCCTTGTTTTCTTGTGATGGTCACTACATTGACAAAATACCCTACTACACTCCTGCAATTACCCACTGGAGTCAGAAAACATGCTCTCAACAGTAATACTGATTCTGAAAAGGACAAAAAGAAAATACAGATTACAATAAACGCTTATAATAAAAACTTGACTTTGCTGTATTTGTGGTGGTGTAAATGTTTAGTTGTTTTGATGGTGTTTTTGAGGTTGTGGCCTATGCCATCACCAAATCAATCAAAAGCCAATGGAAACAAAAAACAAAACAAAAAAAAACATCTGTGACAAAGTTATTCTGGACCCTTAATCTTTTCTTTACTAGGAAATATGCTAGAGAAAAAAGTCTCCTTTTTCAATTGACTTCTTTTCTTTTAATCATACGTATTATTTCAAATTTCAAATCGCACAGATTGGTCTTTTGTAAGTGTAACATGTGTTGTGAAATAGCTCAGTGGTTGTCTCCGTAGATCATTAATAATATTACTTTTCTAGCAATGGGAAAAAAAAAATGTGTAACATTCCCTTTAACTTCAGAAAACATTGTGTCTTATTTTGACTACATTTGTAAGCTTGGCTTTATGATCAGTGCTATACATTAGCAAAACTGTGTACAGAAAATATTGATATACACTTATATTACAGAAAGGCACTTTTTAATATCACATAAAAATATAAGACGGGTAGTCTTGATAAATCACCATTGCCTCATTAAGATCTAAAGCACCATTTCTATTTTACATAATTTAACATAAAAAACAATATAAAAACATAATAAGGTGACAACTGCAACCCCCAGGCACACGTTTAATACATCCTCATTTAGATGCTAATTTCAGTTCCAAGAGTATGACTGGTTAAAATAAAAGCTATTTTCAAAGAACCAAATTACTTAAAAAGCATTATTAGGCAAATATCTATTGGTTCTCAGATACCAAAGTGGCCTTTTAGTGACTAAAAAAACAGTTTGTAGTTGGAGAAAAAAAAAAATCATTTGTTGAAAATGTTGAAATGTGAATAGTGAACTATTACATAAATAATAGAACTAAAATATGTAATCTGCGCACTATAAAAACAAAGTACATTTCTTGAGTGAATAAAAATAACATCCAGTAATTTACCTTATACATAAAATGCTTTTAAATAAAACACTCATTCATGTAATTTTGCATTTTGCACTGCTTATTAACAGAATAATCATAAAAGAAGTTAAACAAGAGGAACGGCATAAGTCAAAAGAAAACAGATTGCCAGGGCTGACATCAAAATTCTTTGCATGAAATTATGCTGTAAATGGAATAATTAGAAATATGCAGGCAGGAAAAGAACATGCAGATTGTATTATATGATGACAACGAGGGCATTCATTAGATGAGTTAAGATTTTCTACTCTAGAGGGAAAAAAAAATCTAAATGTATTGATTGTAAATTAATTGGCACATACAATATGTTTAACCCTCGGACTGCTTTAGAACAGCGATGAATGCATATATTAGTCACTAGAAGTGTTAAAACTTGAGATGACAAGTGAATTGTATTCTAAAATGCAATAATCAAATTTATGCAAAGGTCTATTACTTAGAAAGTTTTGCATAAGATTGTACCACTTGTTTTTCGAGTATGTTGAGTATGTGTAGGTGAAAAGCAAAACCAATATGTTATTGTTTTCGGTAATTTGAATACATTTTAATGTTTGACATAATAAATTGGGATTTTGTAGGTGGAACACATTTTATATATTACAGAAATATAGTGTAATAGTGTAATATTTTGTACATACATTTACACATTTAGATACAACATAGATGTATAATGAAACATGTTTTTGCTTTTAGGGCTTTTAAACTAATATACCTACTTAAAGTAACTTCCTTAGAAATGTTATTTTTTGCAATGCTCAATGAAGCAAAAATGTTTGGTGACTTGAATAATTTCACATTTTTTCTTCAAACTAAAAACATAACATCATTAAAAAAAAAAAAAAAAAAACATCAATGTAAGTAGAATTTATGGACCATGATAATATAATATATAAGCCAAGGGTTTGCAGTCATACGATAGATTTCATACTGCATATTTTCTGTGCACTTTGATTATTCCTCTAAATCATTTCAGTTTATTAAGATGCAGGGGTCAGTTGTTAATAGGAATATAAGATACAGCTTCTAGACTACAGCATTTTTTTCAGATGTGTTGTAACAGCAATTCTATGGCATATGAGTAAACAAAAGAGTATCAGGAAAACAGACACTTACAAATAAGTGCAAAAAAATTAAAATTCAAATCGCTAGAATTGACATAAATCCTAATGTCACAACTCAATCATTACTCTAAAACAACCGTCCATCCATTGCATTAGAAATAAAGAAGTCCACATAGGGTTTAAACTTATGTTGAACGAAGCTCTATAATTTGAGCCAATGGTTCCATGTTCAGATGCTGTCTAATTGCTGTCTGAGCCATTAATCATATGCTTAGCCCTGCTGCTGTCTGAGCTTAAATCAGCTGGTAATCTTGTGCAACCTCTTACATGCCACTTGTACATGATTTAGTTGCAAATGGAATACGTTGGTTTTACCAATGCATATCTTCTAGCAACAGAAGGCATATACTACTGCTTCTGAGTTCACCTTTTTCCAGTGGCCTCTGTGTTTTAACTCTATGTCTCAGATTTTTGTTCTACTTTATCTACTAAACAGAAAAGAATGTTCTTTAGATGCTCATGGTCTATTGTTACTTTAACATTCTATGAATGTACCATTGTTGGTCTATAAATGTGCCATTGGATGGAATTCTATTGATGTCTATTGTTTCCATTATCTTGTTCTTCTTTTAGATATCAGTATGTTGTGAATGGAACCCTGACTGTTACAAAACTGGTGGCATTGAGGATGTAAAAAAGGACAGACCAACTACAAAAAGAAGACTTCAGGAAGACCTTTTATAAACTACAATTTCCACAGTTTATAAACTAGGAAATAATTGTTGAACATAAGTCTAACTCCTGCTACAGTTCTACTAAAGGGAAACATATAAGCTCTAAGTGCTAAGCAACATAACCCCTGCAGCTCAGAGTCGTGGCTTGGGTTTAACCCCTTAAGGACACATGACATGTGTAACATGTCATGATTCCCTTTTATTCCAAAAGTTTGGTCCTTAAGGGGTTAAAGAAGCAATGGGTGGCATTCCAACTGTTTTCAGCAGCAGTGTTAATACATATTATTAATTATGTCCAATCTGGATAGCGATGATTGACTGAGATCACTGGAGGTGGGTTACAGATTACTGTGTGATCAAAACCTTATCCTATATGTGGGCTATTAAAACCAAGGGGACATTTCATATTGATGCCCGTTGTAAATATGAAACAGGTTATTTTAATTTTTAAGCAGGTGAAATACAAGACCTTTTTAGTCTAGAATAATTTAGGTGTATTAAGGTATGTTGCATGTTTTTACTTTGGGTGTGTTAAAAGTAGATTGAAGGTTGGCAAACTGTATGTACGGTTAGAGTTTTACTAACGTAATAATAAGAAACATAGTGGGTACTTGTGCAAAAAGTGGGGGAGGCGAATTATTTTCTCTTTTGCCTCTCCCTTTTTCTCTGTTCTCCTCTTCTTCTTCTCTTCCGTTGCTCTTTCTCTCATGTTCAAACGTTCACTCATGTTCCCAATTCTCTTTTTTCATTGGCTACTTGTCAGGTCTTCCACCTTCCATATTGTATTTTATCCATGTAGCACTCCATTTCCTGTTGTTTTAATTCAGTGCTCCTAATTCACACAGGCTATTTAACTTGTCATAGTTTGGTTGAGAAACTAGCATTATTGCAATTCATTCAAATTCTACTTACCTGTACCAATAATATGCATTAATGACCAGGAAGTGATGCTAACTCTTTCTCATAGCCAAAGCAAAGGTTTAAACATTGGGTACCAGGAATCCTCAGGTTTTTGTTAATAAAAAAATGGCATGGCACTAGAAACTCCTTGCACAGTGACCACTGCATAATCTGTAGTTTTTCTTCTTCTTCAAATTATTAGAATTATTATAAGAACTGCTTATTTTTCTTATACAGCTTAGAGTGTCCCTTTAAATAAAGAAAGAAGAATTGAGAATGACAAAGAATGGAAAACAAAACAAAAAACTAACAAAAACATTTTGCTAGTTTTCTATTCAAACTATGAACACATTTTCTGCAATATTCTTTTTATACTTTTTTTCCCCTTATTATTAAAACATATATTAATGAGGCAAAACCAATAAAACGGAACTGTGTGGTGTATACACCCACCCCAGTTAAAAGTGGAGCGCTAAAGGCTAAAAACACTTACCCCCCAAAATTTTAAAGGTTGTGTATAGAGTTGAACGGACACCTGGATGTTCGGGTCTGGCGGGTTCGGTAGACCCCCCGAACTTGACCCCGAACCAGAACCCCATTGAAGTGGGGACCCGAACTTTTGGCCACAAAAATGGCTCTAAAAAACTTCTGGAAAGGGTTAGAGGGCTGCAAAAGGAAGTAAAATGGGGGTAAGAGTAGAACAAGTGCCCTGCAAACAAAAGTGGATAAAGAAATAACTTAAAAATAACATAAAATAAGCATCCGCTTAGTGGATAACTCCCTAATTCACATGGTATTAGGGAGCTATCTACCAAAAGGCTGAAAGTAGGGGCGTGTCTAGTAAACAGTGAGCAGCCAGTGGCTGCTCACTGTAAAGTGGCTGCTCACTGTAAAAAAAAAAAAAACCTATTGCCCCCCACCCCTGTGCGATGGGTGGGGGCCCTAAATGAGAATTTGGGGGGGACCTACTGTCCTCCCCCCCCAGCCCCCACCCCTGCACGGTGGGTGGGGGCCCTAAATAACAATAAGGGAGGGGATCTACTGTCCTCCCCCGGCCCCCACCCCTGCGCGGCGGGTGGGGGCCCTAAATCACAATAGGGGGGGACCATAAGGGGGAACCTACTGTCCTCCCCCCCCCTTGCCCCCACAACCTGAGCGGTGAGTGGGGGCCATAAATAAAAATTGGGGGGGTCTAATGTCCTCCCCCCTGGCCCCCACCCCTTCGAGTGGGGGCCATGAATAAAAATTCCCGCCCCCAGGTGACTAGGGGTCCCCAAACCTCTAGTCACCCCCTTCCCCCCAAAAAAATTAAAAATAATGAGGGGGAACCCTTGTCTAAATACCTGTAAAAAAAAAAGAGACTTACCATTTGATGTCTTCTTTCTTCTAAAATCTTGTTTTTTCAGCCCCAAAAAAGACCAAATAAAAATCCAGAATAACCGTCGCACTTTAAAAAAACAAAAAAAGAGCGCAAAAAAACAACTAATCCTTCTTCATCCATGGAGGGCTCTGCAGACTGAGCTCTGCAGGGCAGGGGAAGGCTTATAAAGCCTTGCCCCGTCCTGCAATTAGGCTCAGAGCACTCTGATTGGTGGGTTTAAGCCATCCAATCAAAGTGCTCTGACAGGTAAATAAAGAGACTGACATGTAAGTCTCTACATTTACCTGTCACAGCACTCTGATTGGTATGCTCTAAACAAGTTGTGTAGCCTAAAAAAATATAAACACACATACAGTGCAATATTGCCAATATTAAAGTGAAAATAGTGCTTTTATTGGACACACTCACATTGGAGAGAGCCTAATGATGACAGGCTCTAATCACATGGATTGATTTGTACTTTGGTGACACTGTCTCTTCCTCTGTATCTTGTCAAACTTATAAAGACAAGAAAAGAAGAAAAAAATCTCCTAGTGCAGCATATTCATCAAGTTTAGTGCACAGTGTAAAATGTTACAACAAAAACAAAATGGTAGGTACTAGTGATTATAAGGAAGTGAGCAAAATAAATGAAGTATTCCACAGATAATTATACAATAGCAGCTAAACACCGAACGTCTTTCCAAAATACCACAGACAAGTTGTAAAAATAGAAAAGTGCAGCACTTATAAGAAAGCAATTATTGTCTTTAGAATAATAATAATCAGGAAGCTTTAAATCTTATGACACCTCAGATGCATAGAAGCATTTAATAAAACATAGTGCAGATCACAAAAAACAGAAAATATATATAAGTAATGCTATGTACAAAACACTCACAAACAGGGAGCTATACAACCTACCTCTGGTGTGGATGGCATACGGGTCCGTAAAGGCGACCCACCCCTATTGGAGATGTACGTCCAGTCCTAGGGGAAGTGAATAGAACCAAAAAATAGAGTAGCACAGTACAAGGTATAATTGTAAGTGCTATAGTCAAATGGGTACTTACAAACAAAGAGCCCCTATGGCTCTGCAGTAATGTGTTGTGCAGTTAGGGACTGCACTCCCCCTTGATAAGTAGTAATAAATACCAAGAACCAGGATAGTAAAAGAACAAAATGTATTAATATCCTTTAAACGAATACATAAAATAAGGAGCAATGTCCACAAAAAAAAGGAACACATTTCACTACGATGTGTAGATCCCTGGTTCTCCAATAATGGATTATATACCCCCTTAATGAGGGAATGGTTATCTGGTGTTATCACTCTGAAACGTAATTATCACTTCCTGGTAATATAGTGCGGTTCAAGCCTCCATAGGGTAGTAGATGATGGTAATGATGAACACTCTCACCTGGAGCTCTATCATACCTCTAATTTCTTACAGACTCGTGTCATTTGTTTGAATTCCAAGCCTCATTTCCGAAGTGGTGATGTCATCATGTTTCATCCATTTTACTTTCACTTTTACTTCATGAGTAGTTAATGTAAGCATTCTCTCTATTACATTAAATACTCATTAAGTGAACCGCATCATATTACCAGGAAGTGGTAATTACGTTGCAGAGTGATAACACCGGATAACCATTCCCTAACACCAGATAACCAGTAATATAAATGATGGAGCAGCAAATAATACAGTAGATGACACATATGTAAAAAGTTTTTTGAAAAATAAAATGACATTTTATCCATCAAATTTTGAATCTAGTGTGCTTGGCATATTTGAGAAAAAGGTATCAAACAGCATAAGAAACCTTAATGTGAAGCATAAGGAAGATAAAAACAATCTAACAAAGAAGGAAAGGGACAGCGTAAAAGAACTACAAATGGATGAGACAATTGTGATCAAGCCGGCAGGTAAGGGAGGAGGACTGGTGATTTTATCAGCAGATATGTACAAAAAAGAGTCCTTCAGACAGCTTAACGACAGTATAACATACACAAAACTGTCCAGGGACACTACCCCCGACTTTAAAATTAGACTAGAAGGTTTTCTAACTAGAGGAAGAAATATGAAGATACTAAATACAGATGAATATAACTATCTAAATAAAAAAAATTCCAAAAATACCAGTAATATATTTCTTGCCAAAAATCCATAAAAACACTGAGGAACTCCCAAGAAGACCAATAGTTTCCATTATAGACTCCACCCTTTTAAACTTGTCCAAATATATAGACATAATGTTACAGCCATATGTAAAAATGACCCAGTCCTACTTAAAAGACACAATAGATTTACTGAACAAACTTGAAAAAATCAATTGGGATGATAAGTGTCTACTAATAACTTGTGATGTACAATCACTATACACTACAATACAACATACCAAAGGCTGCAACGCTGTAAAAACTATTTTAGAAAGAAACAATACGATGAAACCTGAACAAATGAATTTCATAGTCGAAGGGATAAATTGAATCCTAAACAATAACTATTTCTGGTTTAAGGACTCCTTCTATATACAAAGAAATGGTACAGCAATGGGGACCAGGTTTGCACCCAGCTATGCCAATCTCTTCATGTGAGTGGGAAGAAAGGATGGTATGGAGCGGGCATGGCTGGGTGGAGAACCTGGTAGCCTACTTTCACTTTATAGACGACCTCCTGTCCATATGGAAAGGTCTACTCCCTACAGCCAAATAATTTATAGAATTTTTAAATAATAATGATGAAGGTATAATTTTAAAAGCAGATTTTAGTCAGACTAATGTCACATTTTTCGATTTGGAGAGACATATATATATATATATATATATATATATATATATATATATATATTAATGACAACAGAATGTATACGAAAACACACTTTAAAAAGGTCCACGTAAACAACTTCATCGAGATGGACAGATGCCACCATAGAAGTTGGTTGGATAGCATCCCTAAAAGCCAACTTCTAAGGCTAAAGAGAAATTGTTCCGATGAAGGAGTTTTTGAAATTCAGACAAAAGAAATGAAAGAAACATTTATTGAAAAAGGATATGATAAAAGAAAAATAGAAGAAACCATAGAAATAGTAATTAATATAGACAGAGAAAAGTTAATTAGAAATAAAACCCATAAAAAACTAAACAACAAAGGGAATGAATCATATTACCTATAATCCTTGACTATAATAATAAGAATAAACAAACTGGCACCTACTGAAGGAAGATACTATATAAGTGAAAATTATCCCTGATCAACCTAAAATAATATTTAGGGGAGCTCCTAATTTAAAAATGCAGCTCACAAAGAACTTTACAAAGCAAAAAATAAAGCAAAAAAATGCTAATGTAAAATAGTACTTTTTATTTGTAATTGCTGTGTGGCCTGAAGAAAAACCAAGAAGATAGACAGACACACACCAAATTTTAAATCAAATACCATATATACTCGAGTATAAGCCGAGTTTTTTAGCACATTTTCTGTGCTAAAAAAACCCAACTCGGCTTATACTCGAGTCAATGTCTGTATTATGGCAATTTACATTGCCATAATACAGACAATGGGGTTGTGGGGGCTGCAGAGAGCGTTACTTACCTTTCCTGCAGCTCCTGTCAGGTCTCTCCTCCTCCGCGCCGTCCGTTCAGCTCCCTCTGTCAGCTCCCAGTGTAAGTCTCGCGAGAGCCGCGGCTCTCGCGAGACTTACACTGGGAGCTGACCGAGGTGCTGAACGGACGGCGCGGAGGAGGAGAGAGCTGACAGGAGCTGCAGGAAAGGTAAGTAACGCTCTCTGCAGCCCCCTCTCCCCCCACTGAACTACCAATGCCACTGGACCACCAGGGAAGGAGCCCCCCTCCCTGCTATGTATCAAGCAGGGAGGGGGGACGAAAAAAAAAGATAGTAATAATAATAAAAAAAAAAATTAAATAATTAATAATAAAAAAATAAACAATAATTAAATTAAATAAATAAAAATAATAATAAATAATAATAATACAAAAATTAAAATAAAAAAAAAAATTGCCCACCCCCACCAAGGCTCTGCAACACACACACACACACACACACACACACAGGCTGTACTCATACACTCACACTGCATTCATATACACACGCTGCACTCATACACACACGCTGCACTCATACACACGCTGCACTCATACACACGCTGCACTCATACACACGCTGCACTCATACAGACGCTGCACTCATACACACAATGCACTCATACACACACACTTCATTCATTATACACACACTGTAAATATTCAATTAATATATTTTATTTAGAAATTTACCAGTAGCTGCTGCATTTCTCACCCTAGTCTTATACTCGAGTCAATAAGTTTTCCCATTTTTGGGGGGTAAAATTAGGGGCCTCGGCTTATATTCGGGTCGGCTTATACTCGAGTATATACGGTAATACTAATAAAAGTTGTGAAATCAAAGATACAATCACATGCATGAGTGTGTCTTGTGTCACAAGTTTCTTAAATGAATGCACAGGATGATATCCCCCCTGCTGATGCATTATTAAGAATTTTTTCAAGGTGCAGGAGTCTGTAGCCCCTCTTCCCACCCGAGCTATCATCTTCAGGGCCACATCTTGGATTGCAACCATTTTTATAAGCCAATGCATTTATTCATCATGCATTATCATTAAGTACAGCCAGCCATCAATTACAGGGTGGCCTTGTCCATTTTTAGCATGTTTACATATTTACATATAAATATTCCACTATTAAAATGTTTGATACTAATAATATATTGGCTTTACATTATTTTGACATTTCTCTCTATATCACTTCTATAACACTATTATGTTATATGTTAGATATTCAGTTATCTAGCATCTCATCAAGGTCAAATACCCAAAGCATGCATTCATATAAACATTTCATCCAATTAAAGTCATATTGAGAGGTATCCAGAATACTAAACTGCAATCACCATCTTCCAGGCTATCCATTAATGACAGCATAATAGAAGGTTTTGCTGACCTATGACTTGCTAACCCTGGTGTCAAACTCATTATCAGAGCAACTGTTTACCTAGCAAGGTATGAAGTTTGTTTTTCTTTTCTTTAAGAAGAATTCATAAAAATATTGCATAACTCACGATAAACCATGGATATTACTAAAACCTTTACATGTTCAGAAATACAATGCCAGTGAGGTCCCAGATTTAAAAAAACAACTGTCATGAAATGTTTACTTCTCATTTCAAAACAAAAACAAAAAGTGTATTGCTTTTAATGAAACTTAATGATACTTTTAAAAAAATATATGTATATTTATTCAGAAAATGTCACTTTATCTCGCGTTTTATATTTGTATTTGTCTCTGATTATATATCAGTTGTGGATCTTTTGCTTCAAGTACAATTGGACTTTTTGAGTTTGAATATTTGAACCTGGTCTACCCATATGTAGGGATATTTCTGCCAATGGAAATTGAAAATATAATGTACTTGCATTATTATTGTTAATAATTATTGTTATTCCAGATTCCAGAAGCATTTGTGAAAGTAAAGGCAAATTTTCCAGCATTGTCTTAGGGTAAGAACTGGGTAAGAACATACTCTACTAACTTGATGGATCTGATCACACTAAATAATAGGATTTTAGTTAGACAGTGAGTCAGCTCGACAATCAATCCCCAAACATCTACAAATATCAGCCAGAACCTTGATTAAATATCTATAAACTATCCTCTACATTTCTCTTTAAATAAGGAAAACAATTGCCATATCCTATGAATTATCAATCTATCTTGGAATGATTGAAAGTCTAAAATTGATTCCTTGAGACCCTAAACAATGAGATCCCAATGAGGTTGGGATAAAAATGGTAATGTGAGATATATATATATATATTTATATATCTCACATTACCATTTTTATCCCAACGATATATGCATTCCCAACGAGATACAGACAGACACAAACACACACACTAACAGACATACACACTCACTAACAGACACATACAGTCACTAGCAGACACACACAGTCACTAGCAGACACACACATTCACTAACAGACACACTACACTCTCACTAACAGACACACACATAGTAATACACTCCCTAACAGACACACTCCCTGACAGACACACACTCACTAACAGACACACACACACACTAACAGACACACACACACTCACTAACAGACACACACACACACTAACAGACACACACACACACACATACACACTAACAGACACACACTAACAGATACACACTCACTCACTAACACACACACACACACACTCACTAACAGACACTCACTAACAGACACACACACACTAACACACACACACTAACAGACACACACACATACTAACACACACACACTAACACACACACATTAACACTCTCACTTGTGTTTTTTTTTTAATTCAACCCCCCCCCCAGCCTCCTTACATTTGGGAATGCTGGGGGGGTTATCCTTTTCCCTGGGGGTCCAGTGGCTGCTGGCGAGGGAGCACTTTCCCCTGAGCTCTCTGCTCAGCTCCCTCGCGCGCTGCAGAGTGATGCTGGGAGCCGGAATATGATGTCATAAAAAATGTATACTTGAGTATATACGATATATATATATATATTGTGTATTGTTTATTATATATATATATTTATATATCTCACATTACCATTTTTATCCCAACGATATATGCATTCCCAACGAGATATATATATATATATCGTATATACTCAAGTATACATTTTTTATGACACCATTTTTATCCCAACGATATATGCATTCCCAACGAGATATATATATATATATATATATATCTCGTTGGGAATGCATATATCGTTGGGATAAAAATGGTAATGTGAGATATCTAAATATATATATATATATAATAAACAATACACAATATATATATATATATCGTATATACTCAAGTATACATTTTTTATGACATCATATTCCGGCTCCCAGCATCACTCTGCGGCGCGCGAGGGAGCTGAGCAGAGAGCTCAGGGGAAAGTGCTCCCTCGCCAGCAGCCACTGGACCCCCAGGGAAAAGGATAACCCCCCCAGCATTCCCAAATGTAAGGAGGCTGGGGGGGGGTTGAATTAAAAAAAAAAAACACAAGTGAGAGTGTTAATGTGTGTGTGTTAGTGTGTGTGTTAGTATGTGTGTGTGTCTGTTAGTGTGTGTGTGTTAGTGTGTGTGTGTCTGTTAGTGAGTGTGTGTGTGTGTGTGTGTGTTAGTGAGTGAGTGTGTATCTGTTAGTGTGTGTCTGTTAGTGTGTATGTGTGTGTGTGTCTGTTAGTGTGTGTGTGTGTCTGTTAGTGAGTGTGTGTGTCTGTTAGTGTGTGTGTGTGTCTGTTAGTGAGTGTGTGTCTGTCAGGGAGTGTGTCTGTTAGGGAGTGTATTACTATGTGTGTGTCTGTTAGTGAGAGTGTAGTGTGTCTGTTAGTGAATGTGTGTGTCTGCTAGTGACTGTGTGTGTCTGCTAGTGACTGTATGTGTCTGTTAGTGAGTGTGTATGTCTGTTAGTGTGTGTGTGTGTGTGTGTGTGTGTGTCTGTTAGTGTGTGTGTTTGTGTCTGTCAGGGAGTGTGTCTGTTAGGGAGTGTATTACTATGTGTGTGTCTGTTAGTGAGAGTGTATGCGTGTCTGTCAGTGAATGTGTGTACATTTAGAAGGCGGGGCAGGGGGGGAAGGGTGGGGTGGGGGCGCCTGAGTTTTGTCCTGCCTAGGGCAGCACAAGACCAGGATACACCACTGACACTCTGCATTATATATACACACACTGCATTCACACAAACACACACTGCATTATATACACACACTACACAAACACACACACTCTGCATTCATTATATACACACACTACACAAACACTCACACACTGCATTCATTATATACACACACACTACACAAACACACACACACTGCATGCATTATATACACACACACTGTAAATAAATATTCAAAAACATTTAACCTACTGACGCCTCAATTAATGTAATTTTATTGGTATCAATTTTTATTTTGAAATTTACCAGTAGCTGCTGTATTTTCCACCCTAGGCTTATACTCGGGTCAATAAGTTTTCCCAGTTTTTTGTGGTAAAATTAGGTGCCTCAGCTTATATTCGGGTCGGCTTATACTCGAGTATATACAGTATATATATATAAAATATATAGTTTTTATTTAGTATGGTAATTTTTGATCCTTTCTGAATAAAATAAAATGCTAAAATTCTCTTTGGTTTAAAAAAGTGTATGTAAAGGTTTACAGAATGTTTTTAAAAATGACTAAATCTGAACATCTTTGCACCACATATTGGTCCAGTTAGAAAAGCATAAAAACAAAATAACAAACTAAGATCTTGATTTAATATTTTGAAATCAGCTTTTCATATTATTTAACCCCTTCACACCATCAATTGTCTATATACGATTTTAGTTATTGTAAATTATTTTTTTTAGCAATGGCTGTCAGGACAGCAGAGCCAGTATTGCTGTTATAGCATTGACTCTGCTGAGCCCCCCAGCAGCTGCAGGGATCCCTGGGATATCTACAGATCTCCCTGTATTGTCTAGCACTCACTGTCAGGGCAGGCTGCACCTCTGGCCGAGAACAGCTCTCTACAGATACTCCCTCCTGGTCAGAGACCAGAAGGGGCAGTCTTAGGATGCAGTCAGAGGTGCAAATCCCTCGGACAGCCCGCTGATCCACCATGGAACCAGCTGGACCACCAGTGAATGAAGATTAGAGCCCACCCACTGCAAAAAAAAAAGGTAAGCAGGAGGGGGCTCAGGTAAGAAAAACCAAAAACAAAATAAATATATCTACAAAAAAAGCATCACAATGTGGGAAGTCTGGGCAGAGAGATTCAACCTTCCCAACACAATGTACCCTCAACTCACCCTGTCACATCACCCCAACCCCACACACATACATCACCCCAACCCCACACACATAAAGTCACAGTGTGTCACCCATCACACTCAGTCACCCTGTCACACTCACCTACTCCCAGTCCTCAAACACGTCACCCTCAAACACACTCAGCCCTCACACACAGTTACCTCCACCGTCACCCCTCACATATAGTCACCCTGTCACAATCATCCTGCCACAGTCACCCTCATACACACACAGTCACCTTCATACATAGGCACCCCATCATAGACAGCAATCCTCATATTCACACAGTCACTCATCACAAATACAACTTAGCCTTGCCATAAACACAGTAAACGGCAAGCAGCTCCCCACACACATATGCTCCCAGACACAGATATACACATGTTCAAATAAACACAGATATACACTCACAGATGCACAAGGATACTCACTGCCAGACACACACTCTCAGACATGTGCATGATACCCAATACCAGACATGCACACACAGGTAATAACACACACAGCCAGACACAAACTGTGATTGTGTGACTGTATCTGTCAATGTGTGTGTTTGTGGGTCATTGCACATCTGTGTTTTTGTGTTTTTGTGTTTATGTGTGCGTGTGTTTTTGTGTGTGCGTGTACAAAGTGGCAACAAGGCTGTAATGTTATATGGTGTGGGAAATGTCTTGGTAATGTGGTGAAATATACAATATACATATATATATATATATATATATATATGTATATATATATGTATATATGGAAAAAAGTCCATGTTATGTTGGGAAAAATAGCTTTTCCCATTTTTGGATAGTTTGGTCTAATATTTGCAGTTGTCCACAAATCCACAATTTGTCTACATTTTGTTTAGGTAACATGTTGGAAATCCAAGTTGAAGGAGACATGTTCCCTAGAATAGATAATTGGGTGAAAATTCACCCACAAAAATGTTTTGAATGTACAAAATTTGCAATATGGAATTTTTGAGAAACAGAAAGTTTTGACAATCTTTGCTATATAAGCCCCAGTTAAATATTTTTGGATACACTTTTAAAATTATTTAATATTCCTAAAGATCTTTTTTGAAATACTGATATTTTTTTTATACATCATTTTTTTGATAGTTCAATTGTTTTGTAAAAATTATTTTAATCTTTTATTAAAAAAACTTTAATTTGAAAAGCGTATCTAAAAGTATTAAATCAAGCTCATAACCTCCTATTATAAAAAAAAAAAAACACTAGATCAAGGTAAATTTTCATATTATATTCTGCTTTACACTTAAAAAAAGTCATAAATGCAATACTTTGTTAACAGTCTTTAAAAAAAATTAACAATTTTAATTTCTATAAAGTAAAAAATATTTATTTATTAGACATAAAAATGGTTCAAATAAAAATGAATCTTTAAAAACAGTCTGTTTTTAGTATTTGTGCCATATAATAATGAATAATTGGAAAATACACAATAACAAGGTTGGAACACATATTTTTCACTTAATCCGATAAATCACTAGATGAAAGCTCTAGCAGGAAAAAAAGTACAAAAAAAAGGTTAATACGTATAAACACGAACAAACACATACATATAAAAACATATCTTAATTTGTTTTTATTTTCCATTGTTATAAGACTCAGATTGCTGCTCATCAGAGCCATCTGTTCACCCAACTAGGGGTGTTCTATCATAAGCGATACAACCTTGTCCAAATCATTTGGCTTACAGGGTTATTTACTAAAGTGTTAATTATTGAGGATTGAAAGTGAATTGAAAATTTTAGTAAAGAAATCAATACATCCCCAGTCCATATTGTGCAGTAAAAAAAGGGAAATTTATTTGGCCATAAAACTGAGCCGAGTCATCTATCCAGCCATAAAACTGAGCTGTGTCTGTCTTATGGGTAAATGAATTCAACTTTTGAGGAACAATGTGGACCAAGGATTCATTGACTTTTGTTATCCCACTACTAAGGATTATTACTACTAAAGATACACAAGTGCACTGGCTGTTATATTTTATTTCTTAATAAATTTAAAATTTTGGGATAAAATAGCCACACAAAAAAATGTTCATTTTCCCCCTCAAAAAACCTGCCTAAATACAAATAGCAATCACTATACCTATATTACAGTGTATTAGGGTATTTGTATCATCCTACTTTTGCATTTCTTACCTTTTTCTATTTCTTCCTTTCCTTCCACTCTGCAACCTTATCACAGTCTCAAAGTCACCTTTAACCTTAATAGCAGTAACTCAGAGATTTCCTCTTTACACGTCTTTGTGTTTTACCCATGTTACCATATACTCTCATTATCCTGCTCAGAAATTGCCCCTACCCCCTATTTATTTTAAATGTGGAAAGAGAGTAATAGCCAGTAGCCTCATCCTTAAATACAAAAGTCCATTATTAACTTTCAGTCTCACATATATTAATGGGAGATTACCAGTTGCAATTAATATGCACACAGTGACAGATGGCAATTGTACTCTTAGGAAATACATTTCAGTGGACATTGCAGTACAGAGCAACTCTCAGGCATGGTGTGCATTATTTGAATTTATCGTAGTTTTTTTTGGAATGATATAGTGTTCATTTTAACAAAACAAAAACAAAACAATAGTTCCAGGAATTTCATTGCACAGCAAGATTCTTTCATGTTTAACTCCTCAATGATGGATGATGGACCGGGTTCGTCATGCTGGGGAAGCACTTAACGCCGGATGATGGACCTAGTCCGTCATGGGCTAAAATTAACCCCAGATCGCCGTGGTGCAGGCAATCGTGGGGTTAACACTGTTGCTGGGTGCCTCCTAGTCAGGGGCAGACCAGCACCAGCAAATCGCGATGTCCCGGGCCACATGATCGCTTTGACAGCCAGTCACAGCGGTCATAATGCTGCAAGGTGAAAATAAGTCACATGCTCACCTTTTTTTTTTAGAGCCCTGTATCCTGGCTCTGAGGAGTAATAGCTATGGGCCAGTATATGTGGAGATGAAAGAAATTCTCCAGGCACTTAATGTGTTAAAGCCACAGGCAGTTTTAATTAAACAAAAAAGAGAACAGCAACGTTTTGACCTACTATGAGGTCTTTGTCAAGATTTGTAGCTGAGGAAGCTCTCTAAGAGTGAAACGTGTTTTGGCTTATTCAGGACTCATTTATTTTATATTTTTATACCATATGTTATATGTGTACATTGTATTAATAAATTTAAATATTTTAAGTAGTTCTCTGGAGCCTACCAAATCTACCAAAGTTCCATCCCCACATATACTGGCACATAGCTATTACTCCTCAGAGCCAGAATACAGGGCTCTGAAAAAGGTGAGTATTTTACTTATTTTCACCTTGCACTTGAAAACAGACTGCACATTGGTTCCCTTCACTCCATGTTTTCTCTTTGAGATACATTGTATCATGGATTGTAGGTGTGATGCTGCCTTAAAAGCAAACAAGCCTGATTATGGAGCCGTTTTTTACATACTGGCTCCTTTAACTGTGAGTGTTCCACTTCACCACCATTTTATCTGATTTTATTGTGACATACCATCTGTACTATATTGTCTTTCTTATTTCTTTTCACATGTACTATATACCAAGCTTGCTATAAAGTTACGTGGGGTAAGTGTACCCCCTCATCCTTTCAGCGCTCCACATATAGGTGTAGGTTTTCCACTTATACCACTTTATAGAGTTTGGATTTTATTTGGGTGTGGACAAGAAGGTATTTCCACACAAGTGTTTTGTGCTGCTGTAACAAATTTATCCTTAATCCTAGCACTTTATTGGACACACATTCCTCCCTAAAGGAGGTACACTTCACTTACTCTACAATTCTGGGTTTGTGAGTAATCCTGATCATATCCTATAAAACAGCTCACCTTCTCTCAAAAATAACCCCAAATAGCCTCGAATTCTTGTCTATGGAGTCTGAATTGTTGGGCATGTTTAACCAACCATTAGAAGAATTAAAGTGCAGATCAGGCAGTAAATGTTTTGAAGAGATTAGATATGTCCTGGTGCTTGCAGTAACCAAAGTAAGCAGCTGTTTGGCTTATATGGTACCCACCGCCTCTAAAATAATACAACAGAATTAATAAGATAAATATAAGCGATGAACTGCACTAAAATGAAATCGCAACCATAACTTAGAATTCCATCTCCCAACTGTTAATGATGGCTATACCTGAATGGCTATACCCAAGCTAAATAACATTTTGAAGTGGACACTCAATCACCTAGATGCAGATGTCTCTATCCAAAGCTTTGAGGCAGGGAGAAGCCCCAAAACTGTCACAAAAAGAAAGGCCCAGAGGAGACCAAGATGGCGCCAGATAGTCAGCTCACTTGTCATCATCTGATAATCTTTCTGAATTAGAAAGAGTATGAAACTGCAGACAGACCATGCACTGATTCTAACCAAACTGGCAGACATGGAGGACAACTCGAGAAGTAACAGCTTCAGTTTTAGGGGTGTACCAGTATTAATCCTCTTAGATTACCTACAGGATGTATTCCAATCCATACTACTATCAGTGGAGGCCTCCCAGCTGCTATTGGATAGAGCCTATAGGCTACCAAGGCCTAAGAATATGCCGATCTCTACTCCTAGGGACACGTAGTGTGGCTGCACTGTTATCATATTAAGGAGGCCATTATGTCAGCACCAGAAAGATGCCCACCCTACTGGACCCATTTTGTGAGATATCTCTATTCACCGACCTCTCTGTTGCCACTGTGGTATGACATAAAGATTTCTCCACAATCACCATGAACCTAGGCCAACACAAGGTGGCTTAAGAGTGGGGCTTCCCCATGAAGCTTTTAATCTGGCGGAATGGTTCCTTGAAAGTAATTCCATCTCCAAAAGGATGGCGAGATGGCTTTAAAGGAGTAGAACCTACCTATGCAACCTGATACTCAGCAACAACAACTGGCCTCAACAAAGAAGCTCCCACTGGAATTGAGAAGATGAGCCACCCCACCGTAGGGACAGAACGCCTAACGGTTCATATAGCTTAAAAAAAAACAGAAGTTCTCACCTCTGTTTGGATACACAAATACTAACCCTCTGGATACAAAAGGACTTTCCTTCCTCTCACCTCTTGAGGTCACAGGCCTAGACTTTCCTGACTAAGTCTACAGCTTATTCCACCTCAAGATCCCTGGGGCACCTGGTACTACACTCGGCTCCCCGTGTTGCACGAGTAGTTATTTACAGCTAGAAGCCTACACGTTATATTTTCTGTTAATTAGTTATAAAAGATCAGGTTACATGATTATATATAATTGATTGTTACACATAGCAAGGTTAATTGTAGAAGGCTGGATATATCTCAAATCCAGGAGGGCCCAGGAAATGCTATTTTCAACAGTCAGCTATGGTCACTAAAAAGTCAAGTAAGGGCCTACTCACCAAATTACTATATCTTCCCCCACTGTCAAAGATCTATTTAGCTCCCTTAATGGAAAGGCTGACAGTATGTTTCAACTACTACAGAATCATGGCACCAGAGACAAGCCTAATTAGACATACAATGCCAGTGCAGACAGTGAATATGTATGGCTAAAGTAATACTCCCTAACGAGATTCTGATTCGCACAGCACAGGGCTTTTGGCCTTTTAAGATGGGTTGCTTTTACAAGCTTTAGATTTGTATATCCCCATCCATATAACTATGCTAAAGCTTTATTGCATGCAATTTGAAGCATTGTTCCATAGTTACTTATGTTTACTATACTTAGTAAAACTCCTCTATAAATATTTTATGTTACTCCTCCCTGGTCCTCATCTCTGCACCAGACAAATTGCAATATATATCAAAATGGAACAGGAACTGTGGAATGTTATTCTCACAGTGGAGCAAGGCTGTGTTACATATACGTGGGGTATCTCGCAGTCTCAACCAGTGGGAAATTAACAGAAAATTTTGATTAGTCAGTACCTAGTGCACATATTCTCCACCTCCTCTCTGAAATGCTGGAGAAAAGGAGGGGACACCAGATCTTACTCCCACATCTTTTGGCATTGCCCACTGCTACAGCAACAATGGCAGCATATTAATATCCTAATTGCAAAATTCTCTGAAACCGTATTACCACTTGAACCTGAAAAATGTCTAATAGACATGCTTCCAGACACTCTCCATGGCTCCAAAAGGAGAATGACCATGCATGTGTTAGTAGCGGCAAGACTATGCATCGCGCAACATTTAAAGTCACCTGAGTCAGCCCTCACTCTCCATGGTAGTGGAGACACTTTAAAATAGTGAGTTGTAGGAAGCTATGTTGTTTAGCACCCTCTCAAAGCAGGAGGCTGTGTGTGCACCGTGGATCCAGGTTCATCAATCCATATCTAACTCTGCATCCTGACACCATGTAGCAGTTTACTGTAATATTAATGGCATATCAGATTGTAATCTAGATTGCACTCATCTTTGGAAAAAAGCTATACTGCTTAAAAGAAATACCAATCAATGTAATGCACACTGTTATATTTGTGTACCGTATCAAAAAATTCCATTAAAAAATCAAATCCTTGATTTTCATATATTCATATATGCCTAGAGGGATATCAGCTAGAAATCACTGACGATACCTAATAAGGTTGAAACATTCATCTAGGGTTGCTGTATCTCTCGTGCAGACAGAGCCAGTGTGCATTTTTGATCTGTGCCGCCCTTCTGGGTAGGATCAGTCTGATATGCAAATGGCCTGGTTCCTTTTGTAATGGCCCAAGATGAGCTAAAACCAACTTCAGACCTGAGCGGGGACCCACCAAAGGGCAGGCTATTTGAGAAGTTGTCCGTTTTGAGGACTCTCTTGCAAATTGTTTTTTGCTCTCTATTATGAAATATATTTTAGAATTAGTATTTTAGTTACTTTACATTTTTTTTTTTTTTATTTACTAGGGCATATCATTAATAATGTCTAAGAAAGGAATTAGCTGTTTGGCAAACTTTTCAATTTTAGATAAGTATTTCCATTCATACCATACTCCCCTACAGCACATACTGTAATCTGTTTCCTTCATTCCTATCTATAAGCCTCAGACCACTTTCTCTTTGCAGCAAACAACCTCCATTTTCACTCAGCACTATCCCAACCATCATTTCTGCTTAATTAATAGCATGCCTCTGCAGGTGGTTGATATCTTCCCCAATTATCTCATCAATCATTTCACATGCTAGTGCCTGCTGCCGACCTCTGACCATCACCATAAATTCTTGCCTTCCAACAAAACATTTAGATTGTAAGCTCATATGCTCTATAGCTAAGCACGTTGTTTAAAATGGCCGTACATGCTAGATATCAGCTCACGTCAAAGTCATCCATTTGTACTAGTCTGTCTGAATGTAGAATTTGCCTTGCAGAATATAATGCCACTTATAAGTAGTAATAATAGTTGTTTATGAATAATTATATAAATAAGTAATAATAATAGTTGTTTATTAATATCCCAGGACATACTTGAAAACGAGAGAAATCTCAATGTATCTTTCCTGGTAAAATATTTTATAAATAAATAATAAATAAATAATTATATAAATAAATAATAGTTTTTAAACACAAATATTTTGGTTTCCGAGATTATCTTTGTTAAAGTGGCAGGTATATATTACACATTAAGACATATCACAAATGCAGCAAATTATCACTTCTCGAGAACCAAATCTCCTTTAGTGGTCAGCATCAGATCCCTGCCCAACCTTTTAGTTCATCCTATTCACACATGCTATTTGATACAAAGCTTGGTAACTGAATTTCCAGTAATATCCCAAATCAGGTTTTCTTTGTTTTTTTACACTCAAGGACCCTCTCCATCTATTGTGATGTATGTGGATATACACCATGGATCAATACTGGAACCACTTCACATTACTTTGGCTACTGAGTGTATTAAACTACATTTCAAAAGATCTAAGGGAGTATATGTTTTAAAATAACCATCCCTTCTTGACTAGTAGAATTAATTTGCTCAGCCATTCTTTGATTCTGTTACCTGGTTTTTCTCCTTCAGTCTTGCAGGACTTGCTAGGTGTACAAACCTCTAATTTTTAGTTTGTCCTAAGATTACTATATTTCATGATATATTCAAACTAAAACATGGTACATAAACTTACTAATCTTGCAAATTAGGTCTCTTACATGGGCTTCTATATGATATATAGCTATACATATTATATCAAGTTATTAATATATATATATCTATATATAATACTGAAGGAAAGTGATTTTCAAGTGGTCTAAAATGTTGATATTCGGAAATTGCTTGAAATGTAGAACTTTTGGTTTGACTCAAAACCGGTGAGTGTTCTGTGTTCTCTTCCAAGGGCAATTATTGCTGAGTTGTTGTATGTTTGTGTGTTTGTAGTATAGAAGTATATATATATATATATATATATATATATGACTTGTATGTACACTTACCAGCCAAGGTCAGTGGTTTATACACAATAAATAAATAAATAATTTGAAGCCTTATTGAAACATTATAAAAATGAGCAAGATAGAAAAAAAAAACTACTGTAACGTTATTGAAATATTTATGTGTTTAAATAGATGGGTAGGAAGTCTATATTAGATAAGATTAATAAAGCATTTTTTTTTTGGTTGTTAGTTTCCCTTTAATTAAAGGCAGCATTGTCCACCTGTTTAGATCCTGCAGCATGGCACAGTCATTTATCTCAGTCTTGCAGAACGGATGATTACTTTATGCATTTACTTACAAGCGGACCATCTATCACAATCCCTTGGGTATTTCTACATGCAGCCTCAGAGACGAAGTATGAACTATTAAGCTATCATTCCATCTCAAAGGAAAGTTCATACAATATTCTAAGAAACATGGCTTTTATAACAAGCTTGCAGGGCAAGATGCGGCAGGGAAAAAAATGGATAAAATGATATGCCAGCATGGGAACCAAAACAATCAAAGCTACTTGGTGTAATTGAATATTTTTCTTCAAATGCAATTCTAAATTAAGTGTTGTTTTCCTTTAAATGGGAGCTTTTACTCTCATTTTTAAAAAGGTTGTCATCCTAATCAAAAGGCTCTGAGTCTTCTCTTCACTGACTCCATTTATCTCCCCCCACACATATCCACCTCCCTCTTTCCAAAGCTTGATTTCAACCGCTTGAGCTAAGAAGTCTGAATTTTAATCAGGCCTCAAGCTCTCCTTAAAGGAAAAGAGCAGGAAAGAGGAGGGGTTGTGGGTATGCATTTACTCCATTAACTTTATGAGACAAATAAAGGCTTTTCTCCCTGCTGGGCAATCACTAGGACGCCCAGGGTACAGCTGCACTTCTGTTGTGTTGCTTTATTTAGTAAAAAGAGAATGAAGAAATTTTAAGGAGAACATGTATTTCTTTGTACATGCTTGTAATTAATGATGTGAGTACGTCTCTTAACAAGTCCCTATTTTAAAGTCAAATGTGAATAAAGCATTGATAGTATTGTACTATAATAAAACTGTAATCTATGGGCCATATATGTGACTTTTTGATGTTAAGGTAAATGTGAATTTTGTCAATTATTGTAACTATTTAAATAATTAATTCAAAATACAAATATTCCAAATATAACTGGTGTTTTCCATGAAAGAATCTGACTAAAATTGTGCTCTTGGTTATGCTGGTTTTCATCTTTTTTTTTGCTTTTAATGTGATTTATATATTATATGATTTTAAAGTACAGTCTTGCATTTGATTAAAATAGTTTTTTTTCCCATATATTTAAAGCAATTATGTGTAACCTTATACTGGCGACTAAGGAAAACCTGCATCATTTTTAAGTATTTTTTATAATATAATTATATATTTTTTTATTGCCCTCTGTGTACAATATTATAACACTTACTAGACTTAGACAAGGTTGAAAAAAAAATGTTTTGGCCGAACCACTTTGTCCAAAGATATTTTTTTTTTCGACATGGTAGAATTTTGTGCATGTGGTGGATTGGCTTATCAGAATTTCATGCACTGGGAAAATGAATCAGATGAATCGAAAGGGCATGAAAGTGGGACAATGAGTGTATTGCAAAATATAATCATAATATAAAGATTATGTATATATTTGGCAGCACACTGATTAATGCATTTTCCTGCTGTTTGTTTCGCAGATCAAGGGAGATAATGTAACCAATAGAGGGAAAAAGAAGAGGAGCATTAATATTCTATATTTTTATATATGTATTTCTATATATTAACTATATAACAAATAGATTTTTGTTTCCTACTGATCCTTATTAGTTTTCATCTTTTGATCACTTCTTACTTAATCTGTTAATAAAAGCAACATTTAGGTACTGCCCTGTAGCCATCAATCATCAATTAAATCTTATTTTTGGGTAACATGGTAGAATTTCTAATCAAGGATCGAACAAATATACTCATCTATTGCACAAGTTGTTTGGAAATGGGGAATTCAAAAAAATCCACCAGTTGGTACAAATTTAGATAAATTGCATTTCGTAGTGCAATGAATCTCTAAATCTAACACTTGTAATTTAAAATAAGTAACTCTTTTTCAGTGTATCTCCTATAGATACCACCACCTTTAAGTGTCCTTTGGTCAGAAGCACAGTCATTCCAACCAATAGCTAAGGAAATAATAAAGAGCTAGAGTTATGCATAATATCAGAAATTGTGAACACATATGTGAAAAATGAACTCTGGAACAGGTGCGGTCATGCAAACTGAGTATGGTTTTAGCAGATAAGCTTCTGTCCAAAGACAGATAAAGATGACTGCCCCTATGTAGCATGGTTTAGCCAGGAGATTGACTGAAAAGAGTTATTAACTTATGTATGTTTGTTACAAAGTAATGCACATGAAGGTTATATTACATGTAATCTTTTAATTTCAGCGACAAAAAAAAAAATGATTACAATTTTCCTTTAAAGGACATGCGTATTATTAAAGACATGGCA